>NW_025779113.1:0-15121 GCF_021130785.1 Homalodisca vitripennis | reverse complement strand
ATGGGGGGGCACATAAATTTTTTTCCCCCAAAAACTCCCCAAAAGGGGCCACTTTTTACCGAAATCTCTGGATTTAAAAATTTTTTTTTTTTCTAAAAAATTCGTTTAAAAAATTTTTTAAAATTTTAACGTGGTCATAGAAAAAAAAAACCCAGGGGGGAAAAAGGATTAAAAGGGCTGCGGTTTGGGGTAACCCCCAACGAAAAGTTTTTCTAGAAATTTTTTAAAATGAATGGCCCGAAAAAAAATTTGAAAAAAAAAAATTTTTAAAAAGGGGTTTGCTTCGACTAAACAGTCCACGGCGCCCCCCTCTTTTCAACCCGTGCCACAGTGAAAGGGGGCGCAAAAATTTTTGGGGGATTTTCGGGAAGAAAAAGGACTTTTTAAATGGACCCCTTTTTTTTAGGAAAATGTCTTGAAATATTTGCGGGCTAAAACATAGGATGATGATAATAGCTTTTGAAAAAAAAAACAACAATAAAAAATTTTTTTTTTTTTCCCAAAAAACCTTTGGGTTTTGAGGGTTTTCTTTTTAAAAAACTTATAAAATTTTAAAAAAAAAGGGGTTTTAGTTCAAATTTTTCAGTAAGTGCAGACGGGGGGAGAGCAAAATTTTTTTTTTAGGGGCCCCGAAAAAAATTATTTTTTTGTACAGTTGCGTCGCCCCTTTTAAATTGGGGAAAAGAAGGTTGGCTGAGGGGGGGAAAATTATTTGGTTATTCTAGCTTATACCAATTGTAATAATTTGTGAAATTTTTTTTTTGAAAACTGCTTTTTTTTGTTGTTTTTTTTTGTTAATTGAATACTTGTTTTTTTTTTGGGGAGAAAATAATTTGTTTTTTTTAGGTAAATTCAACAGAGATTTTGGGCCCTTTTTTTAATGGCAAAAACCCAAAAAGAAAATTAGTAAAAAAATTTTACAATTTTTTTTTAAAAAAGCCCCCCCAAAGGAAAAAGAAAATTTTTTCCGAGGAAAAAAAATTTTTTAAAAAAGGTCAAAGGGGGCGCATCTGTCATTATTAGGCGCCTTATATTAGACATAAATTTTAAAAAATTTCAAGTTGGGTCAGCCCCTTTTTTAAAATGATTTTAAAAAAAAATATTTTCCAATTCATTGTGAAACCCGTTTTAAATAGGGGGGTTTAAGCGAGTAAATACTCAAGAAATGTTTTTAATGTGGACATTTTTTTTAATTTAAAAATTTTAAAAATTTTAAAAAAAAACCCAAAACAAAAAAGAAACCCAAAATTTGAGATTTTTATTGATTTTTTTTTACTTGAAACAAAATTATTAAAAACGCATTATTTTAAAAAACAATCATTTTTGGGGAGGTTTTCCTCACATGCCATCGCCCTTTTTTGGGGGGGGGGCAGTACCTTTGCAGGAATGTGGTTGCAGGTGGAGTCAAAGCTTATTTCAAGACATAGTTTCGGGGCCAAGGCAAGTAATTTGGGGCTAAACAGGGGTTTTGGAGTGACAAAAATAATAACAATGGGGGGCATAAAAATTTCAGTTAAAAATTTTTGGAAAATTTTAAATTTTGGGGGGATCAATTCAAAAAGGTTGTCTTACTAAAAATTTGTGTTTTGGGAAAGGTCACAGAACTTGACCGTGTTGGGGGAATATGCATAGTTTTTTTGGGGCCCAAAAGGGGAATAAGTTGGACTAAACAGTGGGTCATTGGGAGGACAAACATACAAACTGGTGGCATAAGCAATGTTTTAGTAGGGTTTTTTGGGAAAAGAAAATTTTGGACATCAGCAAAAAGGTTGCCCCTTTCAAAAAACAAAAAGGGAAGAATCAAGAAATTTTAACTGTTGGTGGAATGATGCATAGTTTCTGGGGCCAAAAGGGAAAAAAAAGTTGGACTAAAAAAGTGCGGCATTGGATGACTAAAATAAAAAAATGGTGGATCAAACAATTCATAATTATTGGAAACTTAAAATTTGGGTCCCAAAACAGAAAATTTTTCTTACAAAAAGTTTAAAAAGGGGGAAAAAAGTTTAACAAAAATTTTAACGTGTTGGGGGAATGATGCCCCTTTTTTTGGGGCCCCAAAAGGAAGTTGTTGGGGCTAAACCCGGCGGTTTTGGGGGTGACTAAACAAAAAAAATGGGGGCATCAAGCAATGTCAGTAGTTATTGGAAACCCTATAATTATGGACACGTACACAAAGGTTGTTTACATAAAAAATAACTGGAAAAAAGTTTCCCGAAAATTGAAAAGTTTTTTGGGGGAAAGATGCTTTGTTTCTGGGGCCCAAAAAGGGAAGAAAAAGTTGGACTAAACAGTGCTCATTGGATGACAAACATACAAAAAAATGGTGGCATCAAAAATAGTCATAAATTTTTGGGAAAAATTATAATTATGGGTCAATACAAAAAAATTTTTTTTACTAAAATCTTGATAAGGGAAGAATTCACAGAATTTTTAAAGTATTGGTGGAATGATGCTTTTTTTCCTTTTGGGCCAAAGGGAAAATAATGTTGGACAAAACAGTGCGGGGCATTGGAGAAAAAAAACAACATAACAATGGGGGCATCAAAAAATGTCAGTAATTATTGGAAACTTTAATTATGGAGATCCCAATTCCCCAAAGGTTGTTTACATAAAAGTTTGATGACTGGAAAAATCACAGAACTTGCCGTGTTTTGGGGGAATGATGATAGTTTTGTGGCCAAAGGAAAATAAGTTGGAAAAACATTTCGGTCTTTGGGGGCGACCAAAAAACCCTTTTCAAACAGTGGGGGCATCAAGAAATTCAGTAGTTATTTTGGGAAAATTTTAAATTTTGGAGATCAATACAAAAAAAGGGTTTTTCTTACAAAAAGTCTTGATGACTGGGAGGTCCAGAACTTGCCCCTGTTGGTGGGGGAAAGATGAAAAGTTTTGGGGGCCAAAAGGGAAAAAATTTTTGGGCTAACAGTGCGGTCAAATTTGGGGTGACTAAAATAAAAACCCGGGGTGGGATCAAGCAATGTCCAGTGTTATTGGAAACGTAAAATTTTGGGGCATCCCTACACCAAAAAGGTTTTTCTTACAAAAAAAATAACGGGAAAAAAAGTCAAGAACTTGAACGTGTTGGGGGAATGAGCAATTTTTTTGGGCCAAAAGGGAAGGGAATTTGGGGCAAAAAAAATGCGGTCTTTGGGGGTGACTAAAAGAAATATAAGGGGGGATCAAACAAGTCAAGTAATTATTGGAAACTTATTTAAAATTTTGGGGATCAAACAGAAAAGTTTTTTTACAAAAAGTCTTGATAAGGGGAAAATTCACAGAAGTTGAATGTGTTGGGGGAATGATGGGTTTTTTTTCCCGGGGCCAAAAGGGGAAGTAATGTTGGACTAAAAAGTGCGGTCTTGGAGTGACAAAACATACAAAACCCCAAGGGGGGCATCAAACTATGTCAGTAATTATTGGAAACTTAAAATTTTGGAGTAAAAAACAAAAAGGTTTTTTTACAAAAAAAGTCTTGATGACTGGAAGAGGCCACAGAACTTGACCGTTTGGTGGAAGATCATATTTTTCTGGGGCCCAAAAGGGGGCAAGTAATTTTGGGACAAACATGGGGGCATTGGAGCGACTAAACCACAATAAGGGGGGGGGCCCCAAAACCCAATATCATTTTTTGGGGTATGTGTAATTATAGTTTTTAAAATTTAATAATGGATTTTTTTAAAACCCCCAAAAACTCTCACGGGTAGGGTTTTCCCTCTATTAAACGAGCCCTTTTGTTTTTTAAAATATGTCTTGCATAGCTAGTAGGAAAATAAAAAAAACAGGTTAAATTGTAATATTATTATTTTTTTATTTTTCCTATATAGAAATGTGTTTTTATCCGTTAATTGTTAGGTTATTTTCTAAATTCAAAAAAAAAAAAATTTTTTAAAAAAAATTTTTAGTATCCGTCCAAAAAAAGGGGAAAGCTGAGAAAACCGCTGCATCCCCTGAAAATTAAAAACCCCGGGAGTAATAGACGCCCAAATTTTTTTGACAGCGTCCTTTTTCCCCTTAACAACCCCCCCTTGAAAAAAGTTTCCCTAAATTCCCCCCGCGCTTTTAAAACCTGGACTGCCCCTAGATTCGGGGCCCCCCCCAAAAAGTGTCAATGTTTTCGGGGGAGTTACACTGCCAGCCCCCTGCGGCCAGCAATTAAATTCACCCCGATAAATCTATCTTGGGTTTCTTTTCAGTTTTTAGAAAAGAAATTATTTTTTTTTTTAAAATTGTAAGTTTTTATTTTTTCTTTGGAAATTTTTTTTTGAAAATTTTAAAACCCTTTTAAAAAATTTTTTAAAAAATTTAAATTTATGTCATTCTACCCGTAAAAAACTTCTTTAAAATAACAATTTTGGCACTTTCAATTTAATATCAAAATTTAAACCTTAAATTTAAAAATAAAAATATTATAAAAATTTTTTTTAAAAAAAAAATAATTATTTTAACTAACTTTTTCCCCAAATTGTTTTTCCAATTTTTTAACGGGGGAATTATTTTCGTAAATTTGCAAAAAAATAAAAATTTTTATTCCCATCTTCCAAAAAGTTAAAGTAAAAAAATTTTAATTGTAAAATGCGTTTTTATAAAAACATGCCTTGATTGATTTTTTATAAATTCCTTTCAAATTACAAAAAAATTATTTTCAAGTAGCAAACCCTTAAAATGTCTTTTTTACCCCTTTTGTTTTTGAGTTTAGTTTAAAAAACGTTTTTAAAATTTTTTTAAATGTCTTTTTTAGCATTTATAAAAATTTTTAAACATTATTTTTTATGTTTGTAAAAATCATAAATATTATTAAAATAAAAGAAAACTATTTTCACACATTTAGTCGGGGGAAAGGAAAAGGTAGCGGGAAAATAAAACTGTTAAAAATTTTTTTAAAAATTTAAAAATTAAATAATTTTTTAGGGGAACAAATAAAATTCTTTAAAATTTTCCCCCCAAAATTTTTATTTTGGGGGTTTAAAAATAAAAAAAATTTTGTTAGCAAAAAAACCCACCACAAGGGTTGGGGAAAAAAATTTTTCGGATCTCAAAAAAGAAAAATTTTCATGGGTTAAAATTTTTTTTTTTTAAAAAAACATCGAGTTTGATGATATGGATGTTTCATGAGGTTTAGCTAAGAGTTTGAAACGCCCCTTTTTCACGCTCTTAGGGAAACCCCTGATTGTAGTGAGAAACTCGAGGGACCCCAAAAAAAATTTTTTTAAATAGCTAAGGGGCAATTATATTTTTTTAAAACGTACCCCATTGAGATAAGCTAAGACCGAAATTTTTTCATGCAAACCCAACAAAAATGTTATGTGTATGTAGCCCCCTTGAATAGGAAATCTTAACATTTTAAAAAACAAAATTTAAATTATCAATTTTTCCCCCAAAATGTTGAGATAATTTTGATTTTGGGGGATAGTAACAAAACATTGTTTAAAATTCTAAAAAGGGTTACTGTAGGGCGCAAATGTGTACAAAAACTCCCTTAAAAAATTGAAAAAATGTTTAAAGGATTGTCAACCCTTTTTTAAAATGTCTTTTAAAATAAACAAAATCCTAAAGACCCAAAATTTTAAGATATTTATTACTACCCGGAAAAAATTCTACTGAACAAAAAATTTTTGTTCTATGAGTTTAAAAAAGCAACTATTTTCAACCCAAAAAATACTTTTTTGTTGGGGTATTTTTTAATTTAGAAAATTTTTTTTAAAATTTGAATTTGTATATTTTTCTGTTACTTTATTCACCTTTTTGTAACAAAAATTCCTTTTTGGGGGGACAATGTTTAATTTTAAAACGTTAGCGCTCACCGAGGGCAACTAGACGGACAATGCCAAAGGGACTCCCTACTGTATACAATTGAAGGTCGGGGCCATATTCACGAAAAAAAACCCCTTTTGGGGGTTTTGAATTTAACCCCCCCATTGTTTCCAAATTTCCCCCTTCAAACCCCCACTGAGTTTCCTTCTGGTCGCAAAAAAGAAGTTTTTTCATGTAGTTTGGGTTTTTTTATTGTGCTTTCGGGGGAAACTTTGGGGCATTTGGGCAAATCTCTTGTGTTTAAAATGGGGTAAGAAAAAGGGACATCCGGGCATCGGTATTTTTAAATTTAGGGGGAAATTTGGGGGGATTTTTTCACTAGGCCTACATATTTTTGTTCTTTTTTTTTTAACAGAACTGGAAAATTTTTTTGGGAAAAAAAAAATACGTTTTTTTAAGCGGGCCGGAAGAATATTGTTTATAGGGAAAAAAAAACCAACTTATATCTAAAATCTATGATTCTTTTTTAAAATATGATTTTTTTTTATAACCTGTCGAATATTTTTAAAAACCCTCAGCCCTAAGTTTAAAAAAGACTACAATGAAAAAATAAATGATATATTTATTTTTTCCCTTTTGGGATAACATTTTGAAAAAAACATAATATATTTATTTTATTTTTTTTTGAGCAAAAGAACTCCCGCGGCAGTATAAAAAAATTTGAAAAGTATTAAACAATTTAAATGACAAAAAAAGTACTTTTTAATACTTTTCGCTGCTTTCCGCAAATCTGGGAATGGGGGGTTTTTTTAAAGTCGTAAGTACAAAAAACATATGGATAGCCCCTACTTAAAATATGTGGGTTTCAGTTAATCACTTTTTAAACCAATATTGAATGTGATTCGCCTGATGCTTGTTTGTTTGTCTTTTGACCTTTAAAAAAATTAGGGCGATCGTCAAAAATTTTGTGCATCCTTTACTGCAATGTGTACATAAAAAAAAACTAAAAATTTTTTTTTTCATAAAGCCCCGAAATTTAAAAACGTGTTGGGATTGGTACAATATTTTTTTAAAATTAGATATTATCTTTCGACATTTATCATGTATCATTTTTGCAAGTGTGTTTTATGGTTTGAGGGGTTTTTAAAATTCAATTTAACCTTTTTAAAAATTTCCCTTTTGGTTTTTTGTGTTCAACACCCCCGGTTTTTAACCAAAAAAACAAATTTAGTGAGTCTTGTTTTTTTGGGTTGGTAACGGGAGTATCGACTCTATTTGGTTTGGGCCCAAAAAAAAAAAATATTTAATTTTTTTAAAAAAAAAAAAAATGAAAAAAATGAAGATTTGTATTAAACTGCACAAACCCTTTTAAATTTTAAATTTTAAAAAAATATTTTTCTTGTATAATTTTGTTTGTAAGTCCCCCCTTTCCCCCAAAAGCTTCGCATAATTTGTTTTTAAAAAATTTTTTTAAAAAAAAATTTCTTAATCGTGTGAATCTTAAATGCTCAGTTTTGGGGGAAAGGGGTATGTTTTCGGGGGTTGGGAAAAGTGATAGGAACACGCGTGTTTGTTTTAATAATTGTATTATACCTTTTTGGGGTTTTCCCTTTTGTTTTTTTTTAATCCAGGGAAATTTAAAATAACCCCCTCACATTAAAAATTTTTAGTTTTTTGTTCACTTTTTTTTTTCATTAAAATTTTTAGACTGTTCCCGGGGGTTAAAGAATTTTCAAAATCGAGGCCATACTTTCTTAAAAATTTATAAAAACTATATATGGAGCCTAGATTTCAAATTTAAAATAATAGGGCATATCCGGGACGTAATTATTTTTAAAATCCCCGGGGTTTTTGGGGTTCAAAAAAGTAAAAAAAATTTTGGGCTAGTTCTATTTTTTGGTTAAGTTTATGAATAATAAAAAAACATTAAGTATAAAACCTTGATTCGCTAAAAAAAATGCAATTTTATATCTTTAAATTATTTCAAAAGCCATAGTGGTTTGGTTATATCCCGACCAAGAAAATATATACCAACTAAGAAAAGAAAAAAAGGTCTTTTCTTTTGCCTTTTAAATTTTTTTTTAGTCCAAGATTTTTAAGGATTTGTAATAGGTGCTTTTTTCCCCAAAAAAGAAAATGGGATAACTACGTACGGCTGAAAGTTGCTGCGGTAAAAGGTTGGGGTTAATTAATTCAATTCCCCTCAATTTATTTTTGGGGTTTCCCCCGGTTTAGTTTATGGTGTTTTATTGACCAAGAAAAAAAAACACATAGCTTTTTTGGAAACCAATTTAGATTTAAAAGTATTTAAATTTCGGTCTTTGACGTTTCTGATTTCTTAAGCAATACTGATTTTTGTTCCCCCAAAAAGAGCGTTTGCATATCCCAAAATTTTTAAAAAAACTTTTTTTTCCCAAAATTAAAACCCCCTGCCCAAAAACCCCTTTCATTCTGCTTTTTTTATAAGGGGGGAAAAGTTTGCTTTCCCTTTTTTTCTGCAGTAAAATTGTTTTAGGGGAACCTAAAGTTAGAACACAGTTTTTAAAATTTTTTTTTCCCAAAGAATTAGATGGTTTATTCGCATGGTGCAATAAAAAATTTAAAAAATTTGGTTTTAAAATTTTTTTTTTTTTTGCTACAAAAAAAAATGATCAAACATTTTGGGTTTTTAAAATTCAAAATTTTTAAAATTTTAAAAATTTTAAAACCCTATTTCTCCATTTTTTTTTTGGGGGAAAATCAGCTGAAAAGTGTCAAAGCTGTTTAGGGCCAATTAACTTTGGGGGGGCTTGTCAAAAAAATTTTATTATTTTTTCCAAAAAAAAATTTAAAAATCTGAGAATCTTTTAAAATGTTTTCACCCCTTTTAAAACCCTTTCCCTTTGGGCTTTTTAAAAAATTTTTAAAACCAAAAGTAACCAAATGGGCCGGGTTTTGAGTTTTAGTGGATTACAAAAAACATTCATTTTTTAAAAAAAATAGACTTTTAGATAAATGTATTTTTAAATTTATATAAAATATATTTATATATATATCCCAAAAAAGTAAAATTTAATTTAAAAATTTTTGTTTTTCCCAGTGTTGGAAAAAAATTATTAAAAAAGTAATGAAATTGAAATTAAAAGGGAAAAATTTTTTTCCCCCCTAGAGAAAGGGTGTTTTTATTTAAAATTTTTCAGGGGGGAAAAAAGAAGGATTAAAAATACGAGTATGTTCTGAAAATTTAAAACCTCCATTTAAAAGGGTTTTAAAACAATTCTTTAACAAAATTATAAAAAAATAAATATTTAAAAAAAATACTCTATACTGTTGGTTCAACCTTTTGTTACAGAAAAATCGAAAAAGCAGGGCGTTACGTGGTGAGCGTTATTTTAAAAATAGTAGGGGAAAAAAAAAAATTTTAAATTAAAATTGACATGTACCATAAATATGGGTTTTTAAAAATGGGAGCCAAGAAAAAACTGGGGCAAATTTTAAAGTAAAATTACACCCCCAAAAAGTGATTCCCCGCCATAGACAAAAGGATTCTCCCAAGGTGAAACATAGTAGGGGGGGGCCCATAACCCCAAAAATTCCCGGGCGGGGTTTATTTGACTTTTACTGTCTGTACTTAGACTGTATCCCGGGGAAACACGGTAAAAGTGCTATTAGGCGAGAGATGCTTGCCAGATTCAGTTTTTGGGGGCATGCCCTACTTGTTTAAAATTTAGGTCGAGCTGTACTTTTTTTTATCTCGGGAAAAGGGGACTTCTTTTTTAAAATGCATTTACACATTTACAAGAAAAGTTAAATTTATTTGAACGAAATTTTAAAAATTTTTCTGAATACCAAACATTTAGTTTTTATTAAAAACATAAAATCAGCGAAACGACTTTTAATAAATTGCACTGTAATAGAAAAGGGGACGGATTCTAAAACACAAAGAGCTGGGGGGTTTTTCCCCCTTTATGTTTTTGTGAGAATTTTTGGACAAAAATTAAAGGGGGAAAGGGGGATAAAAAAAGCACGCAGTTTGGTTATTTTTTTAAAAATTTCCCCAATTTTCTCCTAAAAAAAAAAATTTTAAAAATGGATGAAAGAAAAATTTTCCGCATAAATAACAAATTTTTTGAAAGTTTTTATTACCCAAAAATTTTAAAAGTAACCTATTTTTCAATTATTTTAATTACAAAAATTTTTGTTCTGTTCTTTAAAAAAGTGTATTAAAGCAAAGACTGCAGTAGCAAAAAAAAAAATCTACAAAAAAAAATACAAAACCCCCATAGCAATGCCTTTTTTTCTAAAACTAAAAGTTTTGCCATCATTTTTAAAAGGGGTGGGGTTTTTTTATATCAAAAAACCAATTTTTTTTTTTAAAGTTTTTTTCCCTTTTTTCAAACATGAAAAAGATTAAATTTTTTAGGAAAAAAATGTAGTTCAAAAAAAGCCCCTGTACCACCCCAATTTTTTCCCAAAAATTTCTAAGATTTTATTAAAAATTAAAAAAAGGCTCAAAAATATTATTTGTGAAATTTAAATTTCCCTATATAAAATTAATAGTAGCTAGTAGTAACAATGAGTATTTTCAAGTATATTGTTTTAAAGGGAAAATAATACTATAAGGTTTTTTGGGAACCCAAACACAATTAACCAAAAAAGGGAACTCAGTAAAAAAATGTGCACAGACTGTATTAAATCACACTAAACCACATTTTTTTTATCATGCCCCCAAAAATTTTCCTTTTTCGTTTCAAAAAAATTTTCATTTTTGATCATTACATTCCGAAAGAAAAAATTTTAAAATTTACTTGGAGTTGCGAAGAACAGTTTGGTACAAATATTATTAAATTTTTTTTTTTTTAAAATTTAGGAAAAATTTTTTTTTTTTTAAACTGTTAAAAAATAAAAATAAGAAAAATTTTTTTCCAAAATTCAAAAAAATTAATTATGCAGATAATGGACCAGCCCCAAAAAGGAGGCCCCCCCAAAAAAAAGGTCAAAACTAAAAACCCCCTTTTGGTAAAACCCCAAAAAATTTTGTAATTTTTTTTTTTAAGGAAAATTCCTTTCTTTATAAACTGTGAAAAGTATTTGAAAGAAAATTATTTTCCAGAAAAAAAAAAAATACTTAACTAAACAGATTTAAAGGGCCCCCCCCAGATCGGGGAAAAATTTTTTTTTTGGAAACCAGACAAAATTTTTTTTTTGGCCCCCCAGTCCAATATCCCAAAAAACCCTCGATCGACTAAAACAAAAACGGGGCGAGGACGGACAAAGAGTTAACATCAAATTGCGCGGTCGTGTACGATTCAACAAACAATTCGCAAAACCCCTGTTGCCCAAAATGATGGATGGGGCCCTTTCCCCCCCGGGGGTGGTGATCATTTTTTTAAACATCGTTTTTTTAAAACCCCCTTTTTTTCGATGCCGGTGGGGGAAAAGGGCACGACTTTTAGAACATTCCCCCTGGGAAATACACACCCCCTTTTTGGGTCCCCCCCCCAACAGTTCCCTAAATATGTTCGAATACGGGGATAAACTTTAACATCCCCAAATTTTTCTGTAAAACCCCCTTTTTTAAAAAAAAAAAAAAACCCCCCAAAAAAAAATTTCTTGTAGAAAAAAATTTTTATCCCCTTTTTTTGTCGGAAAAAAAAAATTTTTAAAAATTTTTTAAATTTAAACCCCCAAAACAAAAAAACAATTGATTATATATATTACAGAGTATTCCTCGTATCGGTCACTTCTTTCTTTTTTAAAGGGGGGATTTGCAGTGTGTAAAGTTTTAAAATTCTTATTCCCGTACTCATGTTTTGGGGGGCCGGGAAATTTTCCCAACCTTTTCTTTACGAACTTGTTACGAACATTGTAGAATTTAATGGCAAGATCGGGGAATAATTTGGGGAAAAAGGAAATCGATTTGAAAACCGATCATTCTACCGATACATGTTATCAAGCAGGGGTAATTCTGCCTTTAGAGAAAATAGGGGAAAAAGGGAAACTTATTATAAAACCTTTACTTTTTAAAAATTAAAAAAAAAAACCCCTTTTTTTTGTTGGATTTTCGCCAAAAAAAAAAAAAAATTTTTTTAGGGGTTTCAAGTAAAAACCCCAGTACATCTCGTAACCGACTTTAGAGCCAAAAAACGGAAATTTCCCCCGGGCCAAAAGACCAAGCCATCCAAAGATTTTTAAAAGTCCGGGTTTTTTGGGTTTTTTTTTAAAAACCATTTTTTGGGACAACTTATTTTATGTTAACTCCATTTAAAAATAGGTGTGGGGCTCGCACACTTTAAACAATGGGGTGAAGTGTTTGGGACCATAAAATTTAAACTGTACTTTTATTAAAAAAAAATTTTTGGTTAGAGGGATTTGGGGACCAATTTAACTCATTATTCCCTGAAAAAATTTTTGGGGCCCAAACCTTTTTTTTTGACCCTGAGGGGGAAAGCCGAGGGTACCAGAGGCCGGGAGTTTTTTTGAGACAGAGCGCTAAAGGCCAACCCTATAGGGGCCCCGGATTTTTTTAGGGTTTTCCCCGAACCCCGGGGCTAAAAATTGAAAAGGGGGCCCCCGGAGCTCACAAAAAAGAGAAAAAGTGGGGTTTTTTTGGCGTAGGTGGTTCAATGTACCGGGTTTTCGAAATTTTAAAGGAAGTCAACCTAAATTTTGGGGGTCGGTTGCCAAAATCATGCAAGGTTTTAATATATGTAATAAAATTATCATGTTAAAAACTAATCATGATATTGAATTGGTTGTAAATTGAGACCCTGAGCACCCCCTGGTTTCCCAATAACAGTTAAATTTGAGAGCACAAAAATAAAAAAAAGTTTTGGAATCTGGGGGGAAAGAGCGTATATGGGGTGTTTTTTTAAATTAAATGTAAGAACCCTTTTTAATTTAAAAAAATGGTATATAAAAATATTTTTTGATTCTAATAATCGCGTAAAATTTTTTTAATCAAGAAATTTTTTTTTAAATTTAAAAAGGGGTTTTCTAATATAAGAAGAATATAAATTTCCCCCTTTTTAAAAAGCATTTAAATATTACTTTGAAAAATTTAAAATTTTATATGCTATTTGAAGTTTATTTTTATTATTCGTTTAAATTTTTAAAATTTAATAAATAATAAATGGTTTTCTGAGTGTTTAAAAACTGTGAAAAAAAAAAAAATTTTTTTTAAAAAAATTTTTTTCGGGGTAAAGGCCCCAATAATTTAAATACAAAGATTTGCAAAATGTGTCAAAAAATAGTGTAAATAATTCAGATAAGTGAAAAAAACCCAAAAAGGGGAATATTTTTGGAAAAACGATTTTGGTGTCACTAAGAAAAAACGGGGTGTAATTTTTCGTATAATATTTTAAATTTTCCCTTAGTTTAAAATTAAAAAAAGGTATTTTTTTTTCAAATTTTAAAAACCCCTTTTGGGTTTAAAGAAAAATTTTCAAAAATTTAGAGATGCAGCCCCTTTTTAATGTGATTTTTTTTTTTTTTAAAAAAGGAAAGTGTTAATTAAGCAGGGTTAAAAACCCGTTTATAGTTTTTCATACTATTTTTTACCACGATGTATTTTGTCTAATGAAAAATTAAAAATTAAAAGATTTTAAAAAATTAAAAACAAAAAAAATTTAAAATTATTTTTAGCTTTTATAAATTGTAATTTTTTTATATCTTTGTTAGTTCCCTTAAAAGGGAACCCATATTTTCCCCCTGTCATGTTCGCTCATACTCGCTTTTCGCGACTACATGTATTTCAGCACTAACAACAATGGCAAATCATATAATATCCTTTCAGTATTGTATAAATATATTGCTTTTTTTTTAAAGTATACTTTTTTTTTTTTATCTATTTCCCCCCGACCCCTTTTCCCCCTTTTTTTTTTAACAAAAAATTTTAAAACCCCAAAAAATGGGGGGGGGAGGGGGGAAAAAGGTTTTAAGACCCGGGAAACCCCAAATTTTTTAGGATACACAGGCCCCCCTTTTTTTTTTTTCCCCATTTTTTTATTTAACAATAGCCTTAAAATATACCCCCAGGTATTATTATAAAATTTGTTTCCGATTTGTAAAAGTGTAAGGAGAAATGGGACTCCCCAAAAATTTTTAAAACCCCCGGGGGCCCCCAAAATTGGATTTGCCAAAAATACTTTTTTTTAAAAAAATAAGTGGTTATTTGATTTGTACCCCCTTTTAAGTATAGACGTACTAAATTAAAAATTTTTAAAAACCCGGGAAATATTGTTTTATTTTTTAATTTTCTTTCTAAATTGCCTAGTTTTTGGGAAAAATTTTTAAAATTTTTAAATTTTTGTTTTAAATCACATTCAATTAAAAAAATTTTTCAGCTTACAGCTTTTATACAGGGGGAAAAATTTAAATCTGGAACCCCCTTTTTTAAATTTTTTAAAAAATAGAAAAAAAAAAACCCCAAATTTACAGTCTTATGGGATAGTAACGCAACATTGCCCCAAAATTTTTAAGAAATCCCTTTGGGGGACGGTCCACAAAAGGGGTCAGACAAAATTCTTAAAAACAGCAAAAGGGGCAAAATTTGGGGTTTTTTTCAAATTAAAGGGGGCTTACTTGCGAGTACAAAAACCCCAAAACTGGACTTCAAAAGGGAGATTTAATCAGTATTTATAGCATTTGAATTTTAAAACATTGAACAAGTAAAAATTTTTTTAAGTATTACCCGAAACACCAATTTTTTAAATACCTGTGAAAAAATTAAGGTCAAAATGTTCCCCCCCCCTCTTACAATGTAGTAATGAAGCCCCCCAAAAAAAAAATTATTACCAATTTAAAACAACTACTGTTTGAAAAAAAAGTGGCATAGAGTCATCCCCCGCATCCCCCGAAAAAAATTTTAAAAATTTTTTGGGGGGGGGTTTTTAGGAAAAAAAAAATTTTGGGCCCCCATTTTCAATGGAAAATTTTAAAAATGACTGTACTAGCTGTTCCCAAAAAGAGATAATTTTTCCTGCCTACAACTGCTCTTGGGCGCAAAATTTCAAAAAATTTATTTTCCCCAAAAAATGGCGCGACCCCCCTTTTCTTCCCCTTTTTTGAGAATACTTGGATACAATATTCCTTTCGATGGTTGGAAAAAGTGTTTTTGTAGAGGGGGCCTCTCTTTTTCCCCCCCTTTATTTGTGGGTTTTTTTTTTTGGGGATGCCTCAAAGAAAAAGTTTATCGTAAAAATCCCCCAGATTTGGGACCCCCGAAATCCATAGTCCAAGAAGCTCAAGGGTATTCCCCCTGACTACCTTCAAAATCAGTGGATGGCTTTTTCAACCGCCTGGGAAATTTCCCGCGAGGGAGGGGAACATTTTGAACACTTTAAAATTTTTTTTAGAGGTACTTAAAATTGGTTTTTTACTTGTAAAACTT
>NW_025779112.1:0-104776 GCF_021130785.1 Homalodisca vitripennis | reverse complement strand
TCTTTGGCTGTTCACCCTCCTTCTGAAGAAAGTAAAAGCGAAAAATAAAAGAAAACATATAGAAGAAGTCCTGAAAGATAAGAGCCCCGTGAATAAATTTGAAAAATCTTTTTGATTAACGAAATATGTGTGCATATTGTTCGGCAGAGTATAAATTTACTGCAACCCAGAAAAATGACCATTCTTACACTTTTTTCTAAATGACCCTGCCTGAACAAATTTATTGGATTTATCTTGTTTACTGGGTATCAGTAGTTATCCACAGAAAAACTATTCTGGAGTGTGGACGAGGACTTCACTATTGACATTGTAAAGAAGTGTTTTTCAAGCAACTGGTACTTGGAAATAAAACGTAATTTGCTATTTCAACAACAAACTCACCAATTACCTGATTGCACCTAAAAAGTCATTCAAAAATCCAGCCTCATTTATGACATGCTAAATAACAATTTGTGAAGTTCGGTGTATTTTCCACATATCTAAGTATTTGATGAACAACATGGTCGATATTACGGACATCATTTCTTAATAACAGTATATCCGTTGAAAAGTCCAATAAGATTTGGCTATAAACAGTGGTTACTCTGTTGTGGAGAGGACAGGATTATTGTTTTTCACTGACCAAGAGATTACATTCTGTGTGCTCATCCGTTGTGTTGTCCAAACTCGCTGTTTGTGAAAGACCCAGGAAAACTTGTTTTTTTCTTTAATAATTTTTTTCACTAGTTTTGACCTTATGATATTATCGTCAGTTAATAGATTTGTGCCACAGAGTACTGTTAGAATTCAAAGGATGAATAGTTGTCCAATAAAAATCAGACAAAGATATGAAAAAAAGAAGCTCGAGGGAGAAAAAAGGACTGTTGGTTTGATGGAAAAAGTTCTAAACTTTTTGCAGTAACCTGGAAAGATAACAACAAAACGTAAAAAAGTACTATCAAACTACGAACGGACAAGAACCCAGGACTATAGTTACTCGATGGTCTAAACTAACAAAGGATAAGGTCCAATGTGTTTCAACCTAAATTGCATAGGCACTTAAAACAAATGGATGGAGGAGTGGATCGCTTTGACTGGTCTGTTTAAATAAGTATAGAGTAAAAATAAGAGGGAAAAAAAATGGTATTTTTCCACTCTCTCAAAACCTTGTTGATATGACTCTTGTTAATGAATAAAACCTCTATCGCCATCTGATGGGTCACAAGATTACACTTCTTGGTATTAGGGCGAAGTATTGCTCGAACTATCTGAATTTGGTCTTCTCTTTTCAAACCCATGGAACCCATGGTAGATCTGCTTTACCAAAGTCATCAATGAAGCGAGTGTTAAGCCACTGTCAGATTTGATCCAATTTGGACATTTTATTGAGAGAACTGCAAATGGAAAACAAAGCAAATGTGGTTTATCTGCAAGTCGAATGCCAGGAAACAGTGTTTTGCAAAGTGAAGTGCAATATTGGCTTGCACGTCGACTGCTTTTAAGAATGGCACAAAAAACAATAACAAGTTTTTGAAGATGTTTTTTAAATTTCACTCTTGGTCATATTGAAAATATAACTTTTATGTCAATATTTTATAACAATTGTAAGAGTTTTGTAAAATAAATATTCATATTATCCATTACTGTGTTATTATTTACTTTTTACACCGTACATGCCATGTTCCCCAAATGGGACTTTTTTAAAAAATCACTAAAAAGTTGTAAATTTATACACAACAGTTTCTTTTATAGATATATGTTAAGTTTTATAAATCAAAAATTAAATAGTTTTATTACTTAAAATACTGATTCTAAAAAATTTAGTACTTACTGGTGAAGTGGAAAATAATGGGGGGCTGATGGACAGAACATGCCATGCTCAGATTCTTACACAGCCACCATCCATTCCTGTTTAGATTATGGATGTCAAGCATATGTGGTCCTCAAGACCCAGTGCTCCAAAAATGCATGAACCCTGTCCGTAATTCTGCTTTAAGACTGGCCACTGGAGCTTTTCGATCTTTCTCTATAAACAGGTCTTCTTGCTGAAACGGGAGTGAGACCTTCCTTTTTCGTCATAAATGGCAACAACTGTCCCCGTTCACGCTCTTTCAGGTAAGCCAGAGAACCCTGCATTTGATACCGCCGGCCCTGCGACATTCCACTCCATAATTCATAGCGGAGACCAAATCATCCTTCACCCTTAGTGCGTTAGGGCAAAATCCTAAGCTTATAACATAGGCCTAAACGATTAAGAGTTTAAAGTCGTTCATCAATGTGATTATCCCACCCTGGAGCGTCTCATTGCCAAGAATTATTTTAAATTCCACTCCAGGAAATAGTCTCTCAAAACCAACAAGGAATTCCGTCACAATACTAGGCAGCCTCGCAGCTTGCGATGTTTGTCTATTACGGGACGGGTCAAAGGAACTGTGTAGAACACTGGTTTGTGCTTTTGTCACTGGGGTTAAGACGATACGGATTTCGTCTCCCCAACGACTCTTCCATTTTCATGGCCGAATTACCAGCCATAAAAAAGGCTTTTAAATACAACGTTTCCTATGACAAATAAATTGTTTTGCCTGCAGGCGACTTCCCTTAGTGGTATACAAGCCT
This sequence comes from Homalodisca vitripennis, assembly GCF_021130785.1. Lineage (NCBI taxonomy): Eukaryota > Metazoa > Arthropoda > Insecta > Hemiptera > Cicadellidae > Homalodisca > Homalodisca vitripennis. Next base: position 102,181 of record NW_025779112.1, on the reverse strand, counting down.
ATCAGCGACATGTTTTCAAAACACATCATCATCCGCGAAATATGGCACTCTTTGTCCTTCCTTCAGTCCGAAGGTGTTGCTGTCTTTCTTGTCTGGGTACCTGGACACATTGGAGTATCAGGAGGAAACGAGCGGGCTGAATAGAAGGGGCTTCAGAAGCATGTGGAAAATCCAGCCTTACGCCGTAAGGATGATTTCTTCGAACATTATTCCGGTGGTGAAGGGCAAACTGAAAGCCAAATGGATTACCGATTGGCAGGGCAGTAGTTAACAACAAGTTATGACGTATTAAAGACTGCGTTAGACTCTGGGAGACAGCGAACCGCCCGATGTCGTCGTGAGGAGGTTGTGTTGTGTCGCCTGCGGCCTAGGCATACACGCTTCTCTAACATGGGTTCCTCATGATTGAAGATTTCCTCCGGTCTGCGGACACTTAGGACACTGGTCATTACTTGTTCAAACATGTGCTTGTTGACTGCCCTCGCTACTCGGTACATAGGCGCAACTCGAATCTGCCGGCTTCGTTGAACGATATTCACTGTGATGAAGATGACGGCAACTCAAAGATTGCTGTGTTTTCTGAATGCAACGTCGCTGAGTTAAATAAAATATAATAATTATGTTAAAACTTATTTATTCCGATTATCGACTGTTGTTAATATTTATATAATTTTATTATTTTAATTTTTATTTTTCATTATCATGACAGTTGCCAAATTAGATCCTTTACAGCTACCTTGGGTGGCAGTAAAATTTGTTAAGATTGCACTAGTTTATTAAATTAAAGTTATGTACTCTTGTCCGTATTTATGTTCTTTTTATCGTTTTTTAGCCTCTATATATGGGTTATGACCTCTCTACAGTCTTTCCCTTGTTTACATTTATTGATATCTAGTTTTAAGTAGTAGGTGGGTTATAAGATTATATACTGACCTACTTGTGATTCATATTTCTTTTTTTGTTTATAGAGAATGTAAGCTTTATTTACCTAATTGACACCACCAAATTACGAGTCAGGTACCAATTCTTTTTTTGAAGGGGGCGATGATAACCGCAGGCGTTTTTTTGCCCCTTATAAATAAAAAAGTATTACACCTTATAAAGTCGTACATACTTTAAAAGTTTTTCAAGCTTCTGTTTACCTTAGTAAAATAAGTTTTTACTTTCAGCAGTCGATCAGAAAACGAAAACCCGGCAATATTAACATAAATTCTCGTTTCATATGTATGATTTAACCATGTTTCCATTGTTTTGAGGTTCGATGAAAGGACTAATCGAGTGCGAGGGAAAAGAGTTGGATCCTTTGTGCATCCAAAAAGTTTGAGATAAATTTTATCCCAGCACTGCAAAGAGCTCTTACACTCCTGGAGAGCGTATTGCACAATTGATGAACAGTGCTAGCTTTCACGTGGTAACTGTGAATTTCGGATGTAATATCCAAATAAAGCCTCTGACCAAATATGGTGTCTTATGCAGCAAAGAAAAATAATGCTTGCTTCTCCTATCTAACATGCACCAAGGTTCAGCTTGCAGACATGTACCCCACTTTGCCAGAAATGATTCACGTGTATACAGTACGAAAGGAGGGGGTTGATGTACTGGATCAAATGTCTGCTCAGTACTCATGCCAGCAGGGAAAACGAGGGAGATGGCCCTCTATGCATTATTTTATGGAATTGTTAAATAGTATTGGTTTGAAAACTCCAACATTATTTACAAAGACAATAAACTATATGATGTCAAACCCAGACCCCAATGTCTAGACTTACATTGTTGTTTACTCTGGCATGGAAGACTCATGAGGCTGGATGGAACAGCGGATACAAACACATTTCAAGTCGAAGTGTGAATTAGGCTTCCATAGCGGGAACAACTTGTGTGTGCAATTGCCAGTCAAGCCAGTTACCTGTCAACCGAAGGTGCAGCATTTAGTCCCCACACAAAATACACCAACTTATGTGATGAGTGTTAGCAGTTTACTTGTAAAACACATTCTACTTCTGTTTGTGTTGATTGAGGAGTGAAAACTTAAAAAACCTTGAAAGTTAGTTCAGGATCCTAAACTAAACCTTTATACAATTGCAAGTTTTTCTCGTATGTATGTTGTACAGCCTTGAATATACTTAAAAGTGTGTCAATATATTTTTGTCTTCATTGTTGGAAAAAACCTGTTAACATAAGGATGTGTTTTTAACTAAAAAATTTACTTAATATGAAATAATGATTTTTTAATTTTTGGGGGCACCACAGTACCCGGTGTACGGTTTTAAGTAGTGGACAAAAATTTAGGGTGTATGGTTTCCAGGGTTAATTTGGATTTGTATTTGTCATGGTTCATATCTAAAGTTTAAAATGAGTTCTAATGAAAGTGATATTAATGATTCTACAAGTTTAAAACGTAAAAGAGGGCGAAGCAAGTTGAGTATTAGTGTGAAAGAATAAACAAATCTCGAGTGAAGAATGAGGAGTATGAAAAATGGAAAGGAATGTAGTGAGACCAAAAGAACCTGGATGCGATTGCAAGTTAACGTAACTAGAAAACTTCATCTAGCCTAAACACTTTCATTATATGTACATTTTGATTTATTTTGATTTTAATGTTTTAGTAGTCATGTCTGTTATAGCTGACATTAACCTTGTTACACAGTGTAGGCTATAATTTTAATTTTTGTCAGTTTACAGTTTATCTTAGGTCTAATTTGAGTTTGATTGTTTTTAGGTTCAGATGGAAAATGTATCCCAGAAAGATTACAGAGGACAAAGCAAGCTGAAACATGTGCTTAAGTTCATTGATTTCAACACAAAAATGAACAAGTGCTTATCTGCAATCTTTGATTGCGTGCAAGCTAAAAGAAAAGAAAAAGACGTATTATATTATATGGTGAATAACTAGTATAACAAAGTCACATTCCTTTGTATTGCTTTGTCTACATCTAGTGGGAAGAATACAGGTATGTAAACATGGGCATTTCGTTACTGTCCATGGCTTTCTTCTGAACTTGTCAAGTGGCTATGTAAATTGACTATACAAGAGCAATGTCACCAAAAGACTTGAGATGGAAATAAATACTCACAGGGAATACTAACCTGTCATATTATAAAGGTTATTGACTTACCACATAGCCTCTTTTCCCCAGAATGAAGCTCATTTTGCCTGTAGATCTAACAAATACTTGTATGTTAAAAAATTATGTGGCAAATTTTTAAGGAAAATATCAGCCTAGATAATGTGTGTTCGAATTCGATGTGTCTTTTTAAAAGTCTTTTCGATGTGACATTTGGATCTGACTTTTGGGGAGGCATCAGATTGATTCTGGTTGGAAATATGAGGAGTTATCGTCAAAATTAAATATTAAAGTCCCTCTTTAAATGATTCGGCTAATTATTTTAGTGTGGCTGAGCTCTAATGTACATTGAAGATCAAAGTAAAATTGTTAATGTCAATTGAATATTTTAGTGATAAAGGGTTTAAAAAACAACAATAATAGCTGGGTTCTGCTTGGAATTTATGCAAAACCTTCCTGATTTCCGGTTGGGACGGGTTCAATGATTTTATGTGTGTTGCGCATGTTCGTCTTTGATTTGTTTTGTTTGTTGCTTGATCGGGGAATATGAATTTCCACTTGACCTTAGAGTGGTGTTGTCTTGGTGGGGTGGCGTATATATATGGGTCACATTGGTTTAGAGGCGAAGGGGGTGGGTGTGGAGTGACATTCGTTGGGAGGGTGGAGGGGGGGTGGAGTCTGTTGGGGGGGGGCGTGGGTGAATAGCATGTGCGGATGTTTCTTTATCTCGGGGTTGGGTTGGCGGGGAGGGAAGGTTGTGTTTGGGGTCACGTGCGGGTATGGTGGATGCATACTGGGAGAATGGTAGTGTGATGGAGGTAAGGAAAGGGGTAAGTGTAGGATGCGGGGATGGATATTTGGTTTATTGGGTTTCTAAAAGACAGGATTTTTACACTGAAGCATATGTGAGCTAAGTTGCATTAACGGTGATACAAGACAAATTCTAGTGGAAATTGTAAGAAAGTGAAAAAGAAAGTAAGGGACTTTAAATCTTGGTGGCCTTGATTTTATAATAAAATGGTATATCAACTCTCAAGCTAGAAAACATTCCACATGGAGAAAGAAAGATCAGGTCTCAACTTTTATGGGTTTAAATTACTCTAAGGAAATGTGGGACAATGTGAAAGCAAAGCATTTTATTTCATGGACTCAACGCACACAAAAAAAACAGGGAGCTGGTACCCACAACTTCAACAATGAGTGTCCTATCCGCAAAAAATGTGTGCCTATAAACATTAACAACATCAATGATCTAAAAAAACTTGAAAGTACGCAGACATTTTTTGAGTGATTTATTCGAAGATTCATGAATGGCCAAACTATTGATAAGGATGAAGCTGAATTGTTGTAAGAAACAATGTTTAAAAATGTATATACATCATATAATTATTAAGAGTTTTCATTGTAATGAAACTAAGAAAAACCTTTTTACAAACTTTAATCAACAAAATCTCAACTGATAACCTATAGATATTCAATGAGAAATGTATTAAACAACTCTACTTAAACATTACCTCTCTTAAAACAACAGATGATCTAGTTATAATTTATGTTTACATGAGTAAATTATATAACTTTCCCCACTGAATTTAGGAGGTAGTCATTGAAAGGTTAGGGATCCTTCTTATTCTTGATCTCTTCGAGGAGAAAACTATTTTATTTTCTTGATTGACACTGTTCAGGATGCAACTACAGTGACTTTTAAACAAATCTTCCTTTATTTCCTGTGTTGCATCTTCATGTTCATCCTCCACTCCTTGTTCTTCCGACCAATTGGATAAGTCTGTCACCATAGATTTTATCACTCGGGGAGCTAAGTGTTTAGTGAAACAGTGAGATTCTCTTCCATTTGGCGTAACGAATTAGGAGCGTATTGTGGATTTGCTTTACTTAAATTCAAATTCATCAACTAGTGAGTTCGATGGAGCTTTCTTACATTTCGCTGGATAGTACTGGACAGGTTGCAGTAACCATGCTGGTAGTGAAGTACCCTTAGATGATCGGCGTGGATGTATGAACATTCTTCGTGTGGAGTGCAGTTTGTTGCTGTGCAAAGTAAAGAGCGTTATCGAATGTAGAGACCTCTGGAAGTACAGACTCCCTGTATTCGTTGGTCCAGTCCTTTGGATTTAGAGACAGTGTAACGGTCTTCCATGTAATTCCATTATACCTCTCAATTTGTCCATTTCTGCAGGGTTGTATGATGGTTTTAACTTGTAGCAATCCCCTTTGATGAAGATATGTCCTTATTTCATCAGACAAAATGATTTGCCTCTATCAGAATGGAGGTAATATGGTATCCCATAAACAGAGAAAAGTTTTCCAAAACATTCTATCACAGTATTCGATGTCATCTCGCTTTGCAGGGTAAGAGAATGGGAAGCGAGCGTACTCGTCAAACAACAATATTTAAACATATAAACGATTTCTACTTGGACGATGGTAGTGGTCTTTTTAAAATCAATATGAGTCTTTCAACAAGTAATGTTGCTTTAAGATGTGTTGGTTTGATTGTGGAATCTAGGTTTGGGACCTCTGAACAAATAGGAACTAAGATAAAGTCATTTGATTTGATATTCATTCAAAGAATATGGCAAATTCTTGCTGCGTACCCAGTGATAGAACGCGTTAATTCTGGATGGACCAAAGAGACTGGTGCATTTCAAAAAGTTTGTTGTCAGTCATAGAGGCGTTACAGATCCGAGAGAGTTGGTCTTGCAGAAACGTTTTCATTTACCAGGTCGATATTGAATGTCGTACGAGGAAAGGAGAACGCTCTTGGCGCCAGCGCTTGATTTTGTCGTTTCGTGTTTGGGGGGGGGGGAAAGGGGATTTGGTATGATCGATAGCATAGACAAATCCAATGAATGAAAGTATTCAAATTTTAGCAATTTTTAACACCAAGTGATTCGATATTGGCAAAGGAATAAAGCATCAATAATGTAAATTTATTTACTGTCTGAGATAGTCTATTACAAGTCGTTTCTTGTGGTTTTATTTTTGGTCAAGAGACTTGGCTCGCCATGGAGAACACTTTCCTCGATAACACCCATCTTTCAGAAGAGACTGGTATTTCACATTGTATAAATTTTTCTTCTTCCTCGATTCCTTCTCTACAATATTCTGGGCTTTATTCCTGCAAAAACAATCCTCAAGACCTCCTCAACTCCGGGTTATCTGCACTAGTGTAGTCTCTATAGGTGTGAAGTTTATGTCTATCAACGGGACAGCAAATCCGACGCACTGGGGTCTCTCCCTGAAGGGGCAGGAAATTCGGTTATGAGATATGTAATCAATACGGGCTTGCTGCTGAAAGTGTTACATATGGCAATTCAAGACCAGATTGTGCGATGTGATCGACAAACAGTGCTTCTGATGGGTCTGCAGCAATGTTGGCAGCTTTCAGCTTATAGTCCTGAGGAAAACAAACTAGAAGCCATTCGTCAGATCTGTTTGGTGGTCGATCGCTGTTTTCGTGGCATGTAAAAGAACCTTTCCGGTGTCAGTGAGCACATTGCCGTAAAAAAGTACACATTCCTATACTGGAGTAACTGGACTTGAAGTGACATCAACTTTCCTCCTCCACATGCTGCTTTCTGAATACATTACCAGCAACTTCTTTCAATCCCAGTCCATAGGTATTTCCGTTTGATTGTCAGCATGTATGCAGTTATAGAGGTCAGGTCTCTCGAGCAGTCAAGGGTTCGGTTGGCGGCCACTCCTATGCTCTTTCATTGGAGGGACTGGATTTGGACTGATCGTCTGGTTCTTTAAAATGGTGAAAGACAGCGACACAAACAGGCATCTCATTGTTTGGGCTATTTCAACTCTGGCTATCTGATGGGGAGTGTTGCAAGTTTGTCATACTGGGGTCGTATTCAGCGGGGGACAAGTGACATGGAGATGCGTGTCGATAATCAGAGAAGGAATACTGTCAATGTACTCAACAAAGAAAAACACGCTTGTCTTAGTCACAACAGAGCGACAATCCTTTAGTCATGTTGCTGAAATAATGATGGTGGTTCCACTTAGCACAGGCAACGTTACAAAAACGGGAGAAAGATGATTATTGGTCCCCACAATGTCTACAGTAACATTTGTATTGTAGTTCATGATATCTTGTACTTTCAGTACATACGAGTACTTATCCTTTCAATTACAAGCATTTGATTTGTTATGTATAGCATTGTCTTGTACATACAGATCTACCCGTAACATACTTTAATTGGTGTGAAACGAAGGACGTAGATGCCCATCGACACCTAGTGTTGACTTTCTGGAATGTTTTAAGGTTTGTTAGCCTTTTACAAAACTACTATCAATCAAAACTATCCAGAAACTTCCAGTATCACTAAAAATCTTAGCAGACATTTCCGTTTACATTTCCGGTTACAATTGCTTTAGATAATACTTTTGGGTGTTACTGCCTGAAGTTATTATGGGGACATGTTTGTTAAAGAGGTGAATTATCTTACTTGTTTTTAGATTCTTAGATAAACAAACTCTGAGAAAATGGAACAGTTTTCGAGCAACCTTTACCATATTGCTCTTTTGCAGGGCAGTCTCTCTTGAAATATGTACTTGCTCTTCCACAAAAATAAAATTCTGTCGGAGTCCGTGTGCTGATACCGCCTGCAGCAGTAGAATTGTCTTCCGAGTTTTTAGTTTCGTCTGAAGGAATCTTTAAATTACTACTCGTATAACGTTGTGACAATTATGATTGGGTACCCTCTGAAGTCATGGAATAGGCGTCGCATGGTTTCTGAGTGACTTAAGAACGAGCTATTTTCTTCAACTTTTTCCTAAGGGTTAATAACGTTATGTTCCAGAATACGTTGTCTTGATTGAGAAGATCATAAACCACTTATAAAGGCTTCTCTGCTGACTCATATATAGGTTTTTAGCATCGCATTTACGAAATCACCACTCCTCACTAAGAGACTTTAGCGTTTGCAAAATAGTGATTTATTGATTCTCCTTCTTGTTGTTTTGGTTAGCAAGCAAGTGTCTAGCAAAAGTACATTTTTCTTAGGTATGAATAATGTTTCTTAAAGTTTGTATAGCATTGTTGTATCTTTCTTACATCTTGATAAATTCATAGTTTTCATAGGTTAGAAAGTTCACTAGTCTCCAAGTTTCTTATCTTCTTTAACTTCAGCATTTTCTATGAATGTTATTGAACGTTGAAACCAATGTTTCAGTGTTTAGAAGCATTTGTTTGTTTCAGGGCGCATGCAAATTTCTCAGGTATCAGTGTTTTTCCATTTACAGATATTGAAGATAGTTGTAGCAAAATTGATGATTTAATTGTAATGAAACTATGAAAATACTTTTTACCAAACTTAAGGCTTTAATCAACAAAATTCACCATAGATAACCTTAGATATTCAATGCGAATGTAATAAAAACAATTACTTAACATCTTCTTTAGAAATAACAGATGATTAGTTATGTTTTACATGGAAGTAAATTATATAACACATCATAATATTTGTGTTCTTTCCAGGTTGTTATTTCATGCTCTGTTGACACAAATTTACATAAGTAATTTAGAACAACCCAACTCCAAAATGCTTTATTTACGGTTCTTAGGAGTTCCTTTAGTTGCGAAGCAGTTTAAACGACTATATAACATATGAAATTAACAAAGTATATGTTCGTAATTCCCAAAAAAACACATAATGGCATCGGCGGGGTTTTCCGGTGGTGGCTCTTAGTGCCTACTCTCACAGCGCCACAACGTGAATTTGCTCACAGTGCAACAACGTTAATTTTCCTCACAACGCCACAGCTCATTAGCGCACAGATTTGACAAGTGCTACAGCGCCAACGCAACCGATAAATAATCGGAACCATGCTGTACAGCGCCACGCTATAGTGCCACAGATTATTGTTCGAGTGTCACGCGCAACACAACGCATTAAATAATCGGATCATGCTTTTACAGCGCCACAGCTCATAGTGCCACAGATTTGTTCGAGTGCTCACGACCTCACACAACCGATAAGGCCCCGGGCACGGTGACGAGCGGCCGAGCGTCACCGAGCGGCACCGCTCTGCACCGCTTTGCATTCGATAGCCCATATGTTGCGTGCAAATGTGAGAGGGTCGTCAATATCGATAGGTTGACGCGGTTGTGACGCGGTGAGCGACCAGTGAGACGCGCGCATTAAGCTAATCGAAGCCCGCCAAACCTGCCGGTTAATTTTTTGTACGACGCTCGCGCTCAGATGGTGTCATGCTTTTTTTACACGGTTTTCAATTAGTTCAAGGATGGCAGAGGCGCAAGAACCACGTGAGCTTCCGGCAAAACTTACGAAAAAGGACATTGTTGCTTTGAAGAGCTTAGTGATACTCAAATTCAGTTTCTATATGCTGATGTTCAGTGTCGCTCATCATTGTCGGAATGATAAAGACAAAAACGTCAAGAACACTACGTTGACAAGGAAGCTGTTGGTTGAGTATGGGAGCAGCGTTTGAAATGTCAGTTAAATTAATAACATTATTTCTATCCAATGGGGTTTTTTTAGGGACAGATTCAAGCAAAACGTATAAGAGCTGTTTTAGAAAATCAGTCCTAAAATGCTTATTGTAAAGTAAAATGTTGAACTGTTGCTTATACAACTTTGGATTGGATTAAAAGTAAAAAACATTTTTAGTTTGTTTAACATAGTAAATTTAATGTTATTGATTGTTTTAAATTAAATTGTTATTGAAATGGGGAGGGTAAAGTAGTGTACATATAAATACTTATACTGTATTTAACCCTTTAATTGAATGTGAAGCCATACATTTGCTTTGAATTAACGTTTAACAAAAACACACACAAAGATATAATAAACAGAAAAAATACAGTTGGCTACAACCAATACTAGAAAGGTAAACTACATAAAAGAAAAAACTTGTTGTTATTGAGTAAAAATAACATTATGTAACAAAAAAATGAGCTACAACATCAAAACACAATAGATAAAAAAAAGTTAGGACCTATATATCAAATTATACAATCAAATTACGATTATGACTTTATATTGTTTTTAAGAAAATAACCAAGGGGAAGTGGAAAAACAAAAATACATACCATATTAATAAACACAATCATTCACCATATCACAACCCACCCCCAACCCTAAACAACCACCAACAATAATAAAACCCCTACTAAAACCCCCCCCCTACCCCCCCTCACCCCTCCCCAACCCCCCCCCCTAACACCATTAACATACCCATTACCCCCCCCCAACTAAAACCTAAAACACAATCAAAAATACCTCTCCAACCACACCCCTACCCTCACCCCAAACCCACAACCCCCCCCACCATCCTCTCATAACAATCCACATACAAAACAAACCCTATACACACCCAACCCATCAAATACATTTCTCACTTAAACCCACCCCCAAACCAACCCCCCCCCCAAACTCCCTTTCCCCACCCACCCCCACCCTCCCACATCCATCATTTATACACCTCCCCACCATTCCATAATCCCCTCCACCCCTCTACTCCCCACATCACTAAAACCTAAACATCCCCTCCACCACTTCACAACCCATCATCAAATCCAACTCACACTCCACACCTTAACAATCCCCCCCTCCCCCCCACCCTTCATACCTCCCATAAACACCCACCCACCCCCTCATCCCCTACCCTCAAAAATCCACCCCAAAACCACCCCTATACCCCCCATCCATCTCCCACCCCACATCCACATTCTAATTCCCACATCCCCTATCAACCCTCACCCATACCCACAACCTCCATAACACATCCACCACACAAATATAACCCCCACCCATAAAAACACATTACTCACAATACCCCCCTTCCCAAACCCAAAAACAAACACCCCCATAAAACTTAAATTCAAACTAAAATAAATAAACCAAACCCACCCCCACCCCACCAACCCATAAAACAAACCACCCATATAAACCCACACCCCCACCCACTAACCCAACCAAAACACCAAAACATAAAACGTCCCCCCAACAATCCCTCCCCCCACCCACCAAAAAAACCCCCTTCACATTTCTACAATATCTAAAAAAAAAAAACCACAACCCCACCATAATACTACAACCCCCCAACACACCCACACAACACCACCCCTCCACCCCACCCCCCACCTCCCCCCCCAAAAAACCCCAAAAATATACAAACCAACACCCCAATTCCCCCAAAATCCTAACACAACCCCCCCCCCCAACTCCCTCTCTTCCCTCTCTCCCCACAATCCCCCACCCCCCCTCACCCCAACAACAACCAAATAACCCCCTCCACACTCCCCCCCTAACCCCAAATCCCTCCCCCCAAAACCCACACCACCTCTCCCTCCCCCAAAAAACCTCCCACCACATCAACCACCCTCATTCTACCACATCCCCCCCCTAAACCCCACCCATACTCACCCACACTACCCACACCAAAACCATTCCAATTAAACCTCTCAACCCCTACCAACCAACACATAAACAACTCTTAAAATTACTACCTCCTACACACAAAACATCAACCAACAACCACTCATTAAACAATCCCCCTCTCAACCTTCCCTCTCAACCTACCCTTAAAATTACCCACCTCATCTAAACCAATAAACAAACCACCCACAACTACCCCAACAAACTATCCGTAAACATGTTGTGTATTTTGGTATCGTTAAAAAACAGCTGATTTCGCTCTTCATTTAGTGAACATTCTATGGTCCTGACGGTTGACTAGACAAAAATATTACAATACAAAACTACCAGCTGTTCGCGCCGTCGTTGTTTACATGCGCTCTCGCGGGTCACGTTGACTAGTTGAGGTTAGTATTGTGTTCATAGTGATTGAAAATGGATAATTTACATACAAGTGAGATTGACAGAGAGTTAGATAATTATCTAATTGATTCGAGTGATGGTGAAAGTGACATTGGAGCTAAAGATGTGCCTTCGGACTTTGATTTACTGGATTTTTCGTCTGGAAGTGAAGAGGAGTACGTTCCGGATATTGATGAAATGGAAACTTCAGATAGGGAAGATGTGACTAATGATCCTCCAAGCCCTTTGATGCCTAGGCCTACCTACCCCTCAAAACATTCCTGTTTTTGACTCCTTGGTTTACGAGCATATCCACCTGAGCCAGAATTAGATTATAGGCCCAAATTTTAGAAGTGAGACAACCAGGTCCTAGACATACCTTAACCCAGAAAACAGTCCACCCATCTCCTATGCATTGCTATTTTTTACTGCTAATTTTTGGATTTACTGTTGTTGACCAAACTAATAAGTATGCTAATAAAATTATTGAAAGAAAAAGAAACTCTGGCACGATGAAACGGTTTAGTAGGATTAAAAAATGGTTTGATGTGTCACACACTGAAATGAAAAAAGTTTTTTTCTCTGTTGATAAACATGGGTTTGAATGGTGACAGTACTAAGCCTAGGAGGCTTTTTTGGGACACAAGGCGTTCTCCAACACAAATTCCTTCTTTTCCAAAACAATGGATGTAAACAGATTTGAATTAATTTTGTCTAACTTTCACCTTACAGCTAGAGAAGGAGTTCGCAAAGGTGAGCCGGGCTATGATCCTTGGATCAAAGTAAGATTTTTTCTTGGATCATTTCAACAGTATTTTTAAAAAATTATTTCATCCTTGGCAAAATGTTTGCATTGACGAAAGTCTTATAGGTATGAAAAACAGATGCCCATTTATTATGTACATGCCAAATAAAAAACACAAACAATATGGCATAAAAAAATTTGAGTGTTGCGACAGCCAAACAAATTAATGTACATCACATTGAGCTTTATAGTGGAAAAGATTATTTAGCAACTGAGAATGACCAGCCTTTTACAGAAAGAGTTATATTTGAGGTTCATGGAAAAAAGTGCATTGCTAGATAAAGGTCATCACTTATTTACTGATAACTTTTATACTAAAATACCACTAGCTCGCAAAACTCATGGACAGAAATACCTACCTAACAGGAACTATAAATATTAGGTCTAAATATTTACCAGAAACTGTGAAAAAAGCCAAGTTACCTGCTAGGGAAAGTTTATATTTCAGGCAAGGAGATGTGTTAGTTGTAAACTTTAGACAAACAGCAACGCGAAAAACCTGTCATTCTCATTTCTACGGCTACCCATGCTGAAGATAAAGTAGTGCAGAGTAAAAAAAAAACTAATATTAGAGGGGGTAAAGCCTATTGTTATTCACAAGTACAATCAGTATATGGGTGGTGTGGATGCCAGTGATAAGGCAGTGTACCATAACTCCTGCAACCGCCACACTACAAAATATTGGAAAAAGATTTTTTTCAACATCATTGACATTGCTCTCTTCAATGCGTACGTGCTTTACAAAACTAAACACGGACAAGCCTATGCAACGCAGAGATTTTATAATTAGCGTAGTGGAATCTTTGGCAGCAATCGAAGAAGATCCTGTGCATGCTCCTGGTCCTGCTGGAGATGGAAGCCATAAACTTGATAAAATTGCCCGGCAAGTCAGAGTGGACTTGTGTGGTTTGCAAACCACTGAAAAAAAGGGGGAGGTCCAGGTTCTGGTGTCCAGGTTGTAATTGTGGAGTCCCACAGGGAGTGCTACCACCAACTACAACACTTCTGGAGACCCCAAGAAGGGAGGTAGGAAAAGTGCAGCACCTGGCAGTGGGAGTTCGTCAGAATGAACGGTTTCCACAACGTGCACATATTTACTTTTTTGTACATATATTTTTTGTTTTTGTAAATAAGTTCATAAAAGTTGATATTTTCTTATTCAGTAATACACTGGTGTTAAACTGGCTATTTCAGAAATACTAAAAAGTGTTTAGTTTTTATTTTGTAAGAGTGAAAAGTAAAAAGTTTTTTTACATTTTGCAATTCTTCTTTCTTCTCTCCAGAAATGAACAATGACAAATACATGGTAAGTAATTTTTTACCATATTTTATAATTCTTTAGAATTTCCTGAACAAAATGATATATAATACTGCTTACCCAAATAAAAAAATATATTTTTTGGAATTTTTTTTTAAAAAACGTCTGCAGAATGCACAAAATAGGCTGAACCACCAGGTATAATACAGTGAACCATTGGAGGGTTAAATTACATTTCTGACGCCACAGTTGAGTCTCTTTCCTAATATTTCAATCAAGGAAATACAATCAAGCCTCAGAAATCTGCTTTGGTCAAATACATGTACATCCATTGAAAGATATTATCCAGTGTTTAAGTTGACTTAGTGTTATTGTCCCTTTAAGAACTATATATAAGAAGGGTACTTTGGGATTTATACCGACCACACCAGTATGAAGAACACAAAAATAGAAATTTATAGAAACAAACATGATAGAACGAAAAAAAAACAACTCTTCAATTACAAAATTACAAACTTACAAGCATTTCCAGGTATTGTGATCGGTATTGTTGTCGCTGTTATCTTATCTTTCTCGAGAATCCTGATTACGGCAGGCCGCGCGGCATCACGTGATTTGCACGGTACATAATTGCCTTTCCATTTCAATTCAATTTATATTTCTGATTAGCCCTCTAGAATTTGATATTTTACTGATAGGTACTATCTCGAGGGATGTTTTTCTTTCGTCGACATCAGCGCGGGGCAGCACCGAAGGTGCTGTCGAAGCCCGCGCTGATGGCCGGAGGCACTCGCATTTTGGGTGGCGGAATGTGATCAAGAATAAAAACAAGTTTTGAGTGTTTTTTTTAATAAAGAGTTTAGTTTGGTAAATGTTTGTTTTTGTTAAATTTTTGTGTTTGGAGAAATGTAGAGGTAAAACACGAAAGTACAACAAAGCGATGCACCAGCTGAACGGGCGGCGAGGCTCTGCAATCACGTTATCTACTAGACGCTCGACTTTGACCTCTGTCTGAGGATGGGGAGGGGTTTGCGATAAGACAATTCCTGTTTTATACTGACGAAATAGTTCTTCTACGCTAATCTAGTAATCAGTAGAAGCAAAATGTTAAATAACGATTCATGTCTGGGTGTGGTCGGTATAATCCCAAAGTACCATAAGAAGAAATTCAAAGACGGTCCTACGGCCTTTTTACCAACGAACGGTCTAAAAGCACTTATTCCCCACATTTCACACAGTTCAGTTTGCCTTGTCATTATAAAGAAAATATACACATATGTTGGTTTTTAAGCCGTACTTTTGTCAAAACATCTACTAATGACCCTTGTAATCTATTTCCGGTTTCAGATACTTCTAATGCCATAATTTGGTTTTCCTTTTTATTACGTTGAAGAAAATAAATATAACTTTCGTAAGGCTAAAGATTTACTGTGGTTAAATGTATCTATATCAGGCCGTTTAAATTCACTTCTTGTCTAATTAATTTTACAGCTTCATAGTTGAGTTTGCGTTGTTGCACCGATCAAGAAAATATGTACACATGTAGGTTTCCGAATGATAACTTACATGACATGAAAAGCAGCGTCTGTTTCCGGTTTACAAACATTTCTGGTAATATATTTGATTTAGATATTTTTACCCGATCAAGAAAAATATGTGCATACAAAAGCTTAAAATTACTACTTTGGTCGCTTGTGTTTAGTTAAATTAGGATTGTTTTTTTTTTTGTAAATATTAAAATATTATAATTATTATTCCAAATTCTAAAGTATTCCAGAAATCTTTTTTCCGATTTTCTCTCTCCATAAAACCTTTATCGCACTCCAACGAATATTGTAAAAAAAGAATTAGCCGAATTGGCCCAGTATTTTTCGAGATTAGAGCCTAGAAACACATTTAACGATTCATTTTTATTGTGTCAGCCTACAGAGATATAGGCTTCAATGACGTATTCAGTATGCCTTATTGAATACCGTTCGTTCCAATGTACTTCATATAGTCTGTGCCGTAATAAATCATAATCCACTTTTGTTTTAAAATTACTTTTACAAAAACTATTGATTTTATCTGGCTTATACGATTTATTAATTATATTTAAACTTACAACAAGTTCACGCGAAGCACTCCAGTGTTAAAAAAAAAACAACTGCCCATAAAGTAGCAGTAACAATTTCAATAACCATGATGATAACTGAATTATTATCTATGTTATTTTTCGATTTTTATTTCTACGTATAGACGTCTGGAAAAAAATCTTGACTATGGTTCCCACAAGATGTTTTCAAATTCCTGGAGTTTCCGTTCTCACAGGAAACTCTCACAAGAAGTCCGAGTCTCCTCCTCTACCCCCTACACTCCTGTTCGGTCAAAAGTTCAACTTTTGAACGTAACTTAACTGATCCCCATTTCTATATATCATTCGCTGCTAGTCTTATCTTACCAGAAGCATCGTGTTCTATATATATCTTTTCGTGTTGTGTTGTGCGATGGAAAGTTTGAAAGTACTTAATCACTACTCACGACTAGTATCATCAATGGCCATCAGAATTGATAGTTATTAAAAACTAAAGAAGTTTTATTATGAAAAAATGTATAGTTTATTATGTTACAAAATTTTAACTATGAAAAATTCTAAATCTTTAAGCTTTTTTATTATTAATATATTTGTTCAATTTTTTCTTTCCTCAATAATCCAGTTTTTTTTTATTCTGGATGAATTAAAAAAATAAAGAAAATTATTACAACTGATTATTTTTTTTTTTTTGTCCTTTCTTGCTAGTCAAACGATATGTTTTTGGCCCGTACTTGACTGTTTTGTTATAATCCTCAAACAATCAGGTTGATTTCCCAACTGAATTTAAGATTAGTAAAGGCATCCTAATCCTAAAAATTGAAATTTAAACCTTGATAGATTGAGGATTGGCATCAATATATTAAGTTACAAACTTTTTTTTCAGGATCACTCAAATTAAACAAATTTGATAAAATGGTACATTTATTGCACTACGTAAAATCTGCTGTACATTACTGTACTGAAATATATTACTTAAGCTCTAGTACTGTACTGCTTTCTTGAAACCAGTAATGTAATATTTTAATCTCAATCTGGGTTCTATTATAATATCTCCACAACTTCCGCCGCCTTTGTTTGAATAGCAGTGACTTGAAGTCAATTTATCATAATTTTATTCTCTTTTTTCTATTTAATTAAGGCTTTTGACATTGTCGACCACAATACTGTCAGGGTAGTTTTAAGGTGGAATATTTGAGTCTATGCTGACATTTTGTTGTACTTTGTTTTTTTATCTGGTCTCTGGTGTCTTGTACCATGAGAGAGTGTCAGAGAATATTTTCCGTTTACATAGTATCTTCAGACTCTTTATTAATTTATCATTGTATTTATTTTGTTTCGAATAACAACAATTTCTTTAAAATTCCAGGGTAAAGCCCTACAAATATAAACTAAAATCATTTGAAAATAGAAGAATTGAAGATATACATTTATAAAAAAAATTAAAATTATTTGATTTAAGTTACTTTAGTATTAAAGAATTTCTGATCTAATTTCTCATTGAGGTTCTCGAGTTAATTTTAATAGGAGCATAACATTGACTTTCTAATAATGTTTTATAATAATTATAGTAATCTTGGGTAGTTAACAACATAAATTAGAATTGACACTTCAAGAAACCCTTTATTGTAACTGATTTTCAATAACGTTACAAGATGGCGACCATTTAGAGTTTGAGACGTATATAAATGCATGGTTTTAACGGTAGAATGTTTTTAATAATGTAATTTTGGAGTGACTGTTACCAAATTAAAAAAATTATAAACAGACGGATAGAAAGTAGATTGAGCATATTTTTAATTTAGCGCAGGAACGCTCATTATTTGTCAGAAAACAATAACAGAAGACATCGCCTAAGAAATTCCAAATACTTTATTTTAGTCAGAATTCATGGAACATGTAACGCCTGCAATCATTATATTACTTTATTCTCCTAAAGGTATCCTCGAGCTGCGGGTGAGGATTGGGTTCCCGCAGGTCAGGGCAACCCTTGCTCGGTGCCGACGGCTAAGAAGTCGTCCCATACCGAATTCTTTGCTGGATTTGCAAAATCCGCGATGGGAGGAACTTGGCCGCACTCTGGCCGAGGATGGTGTAGGACAAACATTTTTTCAGAGGTGTGATTGACCCAGGTGGACAAGATGGATGGCCACGCTGCGCTGTACTTGTCATCAAGGCTGCAGGCCGGTCTTATCAATACGCGGCGTGTCCACCTTGATGCCACATACAAGGTGTTGCCTGTCCAACTGGGAGCACATCTGCAACTGTTGACTACGCACTCAGAATATTTTAAATCTATTTCACACATCTTACTATGATGATTTCACTGCTAATGCCATTATGTTGCCCGGTGTAATTGATTAAACAGTTATATAACAATAACTTTATTAGTAATTTGAGATATTATGAAGTAACATTTATTAAATAGTTTAATTCAACATTGAATTTTTCTATATAAATATAAGTAGTTAGTTATCAGTGACAGTGAAAATGTATATTTTTACTGAAACAGTTGATATGAGCATGCTGTTTTAACATAATAATAATTATTATGAATCACTGTTGGTTTTCCAGCTCTTCCCAGTTGCATTTGTCATTATGACCAGAAAAACGCAGATAGCTTATGAGGGGGTGCTCCAGAACCTAAAAACGGTTGGTGCCACAGTGGGAGCCAGAAGTCGTGATGGTTGACTTTGAGGCTGCCATCAGAAATGCGGCCCGCTTAGTTTGGCTACATGCCAAAGTGGTGGGTTGTTTCTTCCACTACGCTCAAGTAAGTTCTAATATTTTATATGAAATCGGAGCAAATAACCTAGTTATGTAGCTAAAAGTTTTAGTAACAGCAAATTTGCTGACATTTTGATGAGTGTTAAAACAACGAGAATTAACATTTTTGATATTAAGAAAAAGAATAATTTATTCACACAATAGAACTGAAAAGTTTTCTGTTGAGCCGGGGCTCAGTTTGGATAATTTTGTCAATTTTTTTCCCAACCTCGGCCACTTTTGTCAGTCTGTGGGGGGGGGGTGATTCCGTTACCATATTGATTATTTTCTGCCTGGATGGACTGATTGGTCGAGGTCAGGTGGTTGACCTTGACTGATTACCGTCCAGCTGAATTACCGGCAGCTGCTAGTGGTCGGAGCGGTCGGACCACGTTCGGCAGAGGCGACCGTGAATCTCTAAGGCGGTGTCCTACCTGAGCGACCAGGCGCGAGCGATGCGAGCGACGCGAAAATAACAAACTATGTTTTCATGCGGATGTGTCCTGCTTTGCGATTGTTTGCGAGCGAGAGATCACTCCGCGACGCGATTTAGAACAAAATATTTGTTTTGGATCGGTTGTCGCGTCGCCCCGTCGCTAGACTTCTGTTCAATTCCTTGCCATCTTCTGAGTTGTGGTGTCTGACATTGTGTCGAGATTCTATTGAGTGTACGTGTTTTATTGTGTAAAGATGTCGGAGTTTACAGAATGTCTAATTTGTGAAGTACAAAAGAGGAGTATTTTGTGGGAACATGAAGGACAATAACTACCACAATAGGCATGCTTCGAATCGCGCATGGGAAGCAGTGGCCCATTGCTTTGGGGAAAACAAAGTAAGTTTATTTGTAATAACTAAAACTATATCTGTTAAATGTTAAATTTACGACATTCAGTTATGAATTAATTTCTTCCATTTTGTATATGCCGTAAGACTGACACAGTACGTAAGTGTATATAAACTAATGCTGTATGGACTACCATGTTTTGCAACACATTAAAAGGCGTTTTAAATTTCAATAGTATGTATAATTTATACAAACATTTAAGTACAATGTTATTTTGACAATAAAAAAGTAGCTGGCATATGTGGCAGTTATTTGCTACAGTGAGGGATGTTCCTTGAAGTACTCCTCGTGGCTGCAGCAAGCCTTGAGACGGCATTGGCACTCCTCCCTCGCCTACTACCCAACACTCCTCGACTGTAGACCACCTTCCAGATCTGTAATGACGTTATGTAAACAAAGTTATGGATTTGACAATGTTGTACTGCATTTTCCACATTAGTTTCAATGGACTTTCCAAACAAGTTTGAATTTAGAATGAATAGCCCCATACGAACACTCTACTACCATTCTAGTTCTTGATAATCTGTAATTAAAAAGTTCTATTTTCTGCACTATTAAGCAGAGCTGGGCCGGGGAATGGCCTGACAATATACTCCCGCATTGGGGAAACCCTCGTCTGCTACCATAACGAATGGGGCCTTTATCGAACTTCCTGGTAATATTTTTGGTTCTGGGAGTTTAGTCTGCCCGCTCTCAATGGAGTCGTGGAGTGTAGAGTTAGTAAATACTCCAGCGTCATTTTTCTTTTCCAAATGACCCAACATTTTACCATAATAAATTTGTAATTAGCGTTCAGTTAGTGTGAGTAGGACCGATGGAATAGTAAGCGTGATGACAGTAATGCATCGAAACCGGATTTTGGAGGACGTGTTATTCTGACGTGTTTCAGATCGAGCGCTCCAAAACAGTTTGGAAATTGCCACTTCTCCCAAAAGTCCTTTGCAATTGTTTCAAACATCTCCGTATTAGGCTGCGGCATGTGTATCCCAACTAATTTATTCCAAATTGCTTTGCATACTTCAATAACAATAATGGCTACTCGACTTTTGGAAATCCTGAACGTACGTAAATGCAAGCTGCCTGAATCTCATTCCCGTTATTAAGTACCTGTAACAAACAAATATAACAATATCATGAAAATACTTTTCACTAGTAGGTTAGGCCTATTTTTATTTATTTTTTTGTTACAGGCGAGACTGTACTGTGAAAGGCAAATAAAGAAAAATTTAAGGGACACATTTCGCAGGGAATTGAAGATAGTCCCTGGTTATCGGTCCGGAAGTGACGGTGACCAAGCCCCCAAATACACTGGACATTGGCCATATTTTGAAAGGATGCTGTTCCTCAGAGGTGTAATGACGCCAAGGCCTACTGATTCTAACATGTCAGTTACTGATGAAGAGCGAAATGAAAATAACATTGATACCATAACCCACGAATCCGATCCTGATGACCCTGGTAATTCAATTCAATCTCATGTTGATGATGTTGATGTCTGGGTAGCAATTCAGAAGTTTCACGGTCCGTTAAAAATCTATATACTAGCAACAATGACCAGGTACAAACGGCACCTTATATATCTAAAAGACGTAAATTAACTGGTTCAGAGCAATTTAAGGCTGATATTTTGGCCCTAGAGGCTAAAAAGATTAACATGCTCGAAAAAGACAGTGACCAGAATGATGACGATTTAAATTTCTTCAAGTCATTGCTGCCACATATGAAAACTCTACCAGCAGTAAATAAATTATTTTTCCGCAGTAAAGTTCAGAACATGCTTGCTGAGGAAATGATGAACGCCAACCGGCCCCATTACGCTACATTTCCAAATACATTTGTTCGTACTACTCCACAAAACGCCAGTAACTACGCCAGAAACTACTTCTCATGCTACTACTAGTTCAGGAAGGACGCCAGCAAGTACGCCTGACGTAATTGTACATCAAGATCTTAAACACAGACGAGACTCAATCTCAATCTATCTTGCTATGGAATTTAAATTGACACTTAAAACCTTACAAATCTTAAATGTTAATCGTTCTTTTGTGTTTTCCTATTCTGTATATACTCATATTGATGGAGCAATTAAAATGATTTCCTAAACTCTGTTCGTTTTTTTATACCTTCAGAGGATATATATTATATACCATAACATGATTAAAGTTTATAACTTTAACACGTAAGTACTATTTTACAGCGGTTTTTGTACTTAAAAGTCTATATTGATATTGAAAAGAGCCATTTACCTACTCATAATTCTAAGTAAATTAACAAATTCACATATAAATATTGTAATCTTATTAGTTACCTCAAAGTCAGCAAGAGTCGTTCCTCCACGGAGATCGGGTTTTGAAAATTCGTCTCCTTGTATTTGAATTCACTTCTTATAACATCAGCTATATAAAAAAAAGTGGTCGGTAACATTCCAGTGTATGAATGAAAACAACACTGGATCCTTTTCAGCACTTTTCAGTTCATGGAAGAGGTGGTGATATTCCCCGTGACAAGGCCTCTGCAAATAAATATCATCCGTCGGGTTTCTAACCGTTTCTGTTAGTATATACTTTAAATAAACACTTTCACAAAACATAATCTTACGGAGGAGTGACATGTTTACGTGGTCTCAATACTGGACTTGTCGCTTCACTGTCCGCTCAAGTAGGACAGTCCCGTCGCACGCGCGAATATCTCGCCGCTCGCGCCTGGTCGCTCATGTAGGACACCGCTTTACTGTCAACTGGTCGTCCTGATGCCCATAGCTGGCTAGTTCTCCGACTTTCGGCAGGTAATTGTTTTTTCTTATTCTCTCTCTTAACTTAGTTGGTGGTTTCTCTCCCACGCAGATTTTCGTTGATCAGTTAAAAGTAGTTTATTTATTATTTTGTAATTTGTGTACGTTTTCTTGTCGCAAAGTGTTTTGTTTCCTCCGAAACGGTGTGTTTTGTGTTGCGTGCAAAAATTGGGTGGCAAAAAAAACGCTCATGATTTATCTATTTTTATTGTTTAATTAATGATTAATTGCTTTAAAGCAGCGTGAAACTGCTTAGTTTTGGATTATAATTTAATTATTGTTATTTGGGAAAATAATGTACTGTTATTATTTGTAAATTACATAATATACATTACAATTAATATTACGGAATGAATAAAATACAGTGAATTATTTTTACAAGTAAATGTTACCAAGCTGAATAATTTAGTATGGCTTAGAACAGCCTATAAATAAATTTTTAATTATTTGAAAATTTGTTTTGTATGTAATATTTAAAATTGTCACCAAGTAGTGTATCTTATAATACTTGGTGTCTTGAGTTATTTTCTGGAAAACAGTTTTTCGATACTTAAAAGGTACTGTTAGCTACAGATTGTTTATTTTTAATTGTTAAAGTTAAATATTTTATATATACTTTGTGCCAAACATAGTTAAGTTTTTATTTATTTCTCGGGTTATAGTGAAACTTTTCTGAATATCTACTAGTTATGTTGGGATTCAATAGGGTCCCCGTGAATGCCGTCAACATGACTGGTGCGGCGAGTCTGCCTAATAGAAACAACTGGTAAACCAAAATTGAATCCCCGCGCCCTGCCAGGGTTACTGTACCGTCCTCCAACTGGACTGTCTCTGTGTTTCAATTCATCTTGAACAAGGTTGGAGCTAAAATGTTTTTTCCTTCTTCTTTCACTGGACTTGAGAGGATCGGGTTTTATGGAGCGCTGCCAGATATTATATCTGGAGGAGGGCCAGTGTTATGTTACCAAAGTATTTATTTAGTTTAGTGACATGATCTGTAGGGGAGGATTTCATCTTTAATTCGGATTCGTGGAGGCAACTAAGTCCCCGCCTCCTTCGAAAATCGGCTTTAAAATATTTTTTTTTAAAATATTGGCAACAAACTTGAAACAAAATTACTTTTTAAAAATAGTGGGCCTAGAAATTCGACACCTTTTCCCCTCCCCTCAGTTCATAATAATTACCAGTTTAAAATGTTATATTTATTACATGCCGCACCTGAAACTATGTTATTTAATATGTCACATTTCTATTTATTATGAAATTGTTAATATTTGAATTCTATTTATTTTGTTATTTAGTTTGTAAGTTACTCGGTGCACCGTGGTGCTGCAGTTAAAATATTTAATTTACTTCGTTGGCAAGAGGATTTATTTTATTGTATTTTGTGTTCGAATGTTTGCCATCGGATTAATTATATTATGTACTGGAAATGTTGTCTCTCTTTGTCTCTCTTCCCACTAGTGGCATGTTGTTGTTTTTTATGCCTTGCTCCGAGTTTGGGAGGAGCGCGCTTCCGAGACCTCCTGTTGCGGTTGAGGAGACTTCCGGTGAAGTCTAGTTTCACTAACTCGGGACACTGTGCAAGTCAAAACATCAGTATTAACAGGAAGTATAAAAAAAGCAACAGAAACAACTGTTTACAATAGAGCATACAATTTAAAGGTAAAAAAAATTCTTGTAACAATTTTAAGTTATTCATACTACAAAAAGGTCGGTCTAATCAATACATGGGTATCATGAGAGCCTCGTGGGGACTGTAGATAGCCTTCCCAATCAAGTAAGCCTTTACATAATTTTTTTAAAATGTTTAAATTTGTTTGAAATTTGATTACATCTGGAAGTAAATTGTAGAGCTTAGACCAAAAAAAAAATTTTGAGTTTTTGAAAAGCTTGAGTCTGAAAAGGTCTACAACATCAAATGCCCTACTGAGGTCACAAAAAGACCAATGTTGTGCTGTCTAGAATCAAGAGATAATATAATTCTTTATATACAGTTAGCTATGGCAAGTTAATTGTTTGATCAAGGTTTAGAGCTATATTGATTTGAGGTTAACACTTCATTAATTTCCAGGAAATCATAAAATCTTTGATGCATGATTTGTAGAATCCCTTTCCAAATATTGGGATTATGGTTATTGGTCTAAAGGAATCAGGATCCAACTTTTTCCGACTCTTTGGTACAGGTTTAATTTTGGTTACCTTTAGATCAGATGGATATATCCCTTCACTTAAAGAAGCGTTAAAAAGATGAGTGAGAATAGAAGAGAGTTGAGAAACAAACTCAATAGAAGAGAATTTTTAAATCTCAAAATATCTTATGATTGCTATTTTTTAATGAAATAAATGCCTGTGTGATTTCTCTGTAGCTTACATTAAAAGATAGATTGGCTGGTATTTAAAATGACAAAGGGTTGATGTTGAGAGTGCTTAGTGCAGGGGGATAGTGAATGAGCCAATCTATCGACCACATTGGTTAAAGCATTAAATAAGTTGAATCGCAGATGCTTTATTTAAAATTTGTTTTTTATTTATTATTTACCAATTATACCAATTGTTTATACCAATTGAAAAGTGGCTATAATTATACAGTATAAGAATTGGAAAACAGTAAAATGCATAAGTTTATTTCTTCCATAAATATTTACTCTCCCATCTGATGTATTGATTTAGGATAGAATAAAGTTATAAATGATGTACCAACACTAAGTACACTTCTACTAAATTAATAACAATGTCTCAGACTGACCTAAATTTCAACATTATTACAAAAAATAGAGGACTTACATCAAGAGTGGCCTAAACTGTTGAAATATGCCATGTGTTCTTACGTAGTGGCACACTACGTCCTAGCCCGCTTGAACTCTCTCAGCAGGGAGTGGGCACAATGACATTAACATCTCTATTGCCTTCCCTGCCTCAAGGTGCTCCTCAGTAAGAGGTCTCAGCCGCAACGTTTTGTGCATTCTATACACAGCCTGCAACATAAAATCATTTTTTTTAAACTTTAAGTAGATTATAGGCCTATAAAAGCATGAAATAATAAATAAAAAACAAATTTTAAATAAAGCATCTGCGATTCAACTTATTTAATACTTTAACCAATGTGGTCGATAGATTGGCTCATTCACTATCCCCCTGCGCTAAGCACTCTCAACATCAACCCTTTGTCATTTTAAATACCAGCCAATCTATCTTTTAATGTAAGCTACAGTGAAATCACACAGGCATTTATTTCATTAAAAAATAGCAATCATAAGATATTTTGAGATTTAAAAATTCTCTTCTATTGAGTTTGTTTCTCAACTCTCTTCTATTCTCACTCATCTTTTTAAACGCTTCTTTAAGTGAAGGGATATATCCATCTGATCTAAAGGTAACCAAAATTAAACCTGTACCAAAGAGTCGGAAAAAGTTGGATCCTGATTCCTTTAGACCAATAACCATAATCCCAATATTTGGAAAGGGATTCTACAAATCATGCATCAAAGATTTTATGATTTCCTGGAAATTAATGAAGTGTTAACCTCAAATCAATATAGCTCTAAACCTTGATCAAACAATTAACTTGCCATAGCTAACTGTATATAAAGGAATTATATTATCTCTTGATTCTAGACAGCACAACATTGGTCTTTTTGTGACCTCAGTAGGGCATTTGATGTTGTAGACCTTTTCAGACTCAAGCTTTTCAAAAAACTCAAAATTTTTTTTGGTCTAAGCTCTACAATTTACTTCCAGATGTAATCAAATTTCAAACAAATTTAAACATTTTAAAAAATTATGTAAAGGCTTACTTGATTGGGAAGGCTATCTACAGTCCCCACGAGGCTCTCATGATACCCATGTATTGATTAGACCGACCTTTTTGTAGTATGAATAACTTAAAATTGTTACAAGAATTTTTTTTACCTTTAAATTGTATGCTCTATTGTAAACAGTTGTTCTGTTGCTTTTTTTATACTTCCTGTTAATACTGATGTTTTGACTTGCACAGTGTCCCGAGTTAGTGAAACTAGACTTCACCGGAAGTCTCCTCAACCGCAACAGGAGGTCTCGGAAGCGCGCTCCTCCCAAACTCGGAGCAAGGCATAAAAAACAACAACATGCCACTAGTGGGAAGAGAGACAAAGAGAGACAACATTTCCAGTACATAATATAATTAATCCGATGGCAAACATTCGAACACAAAATACAATAAAATAAATCCTCTTGCCAACGAAGTAAATTAAATATTTTAACTGCAGCACCACGGTGCACCGAGTAACTTACAAACTAAATAACAAAATAAATAGAATTCAAATATTAACAATTTCATAATAAATAGAAATGTGACATATAAATAACATAGTTTCAGGTGCGGCATGTAATAAATATAACATTTTAAACTGGTAATTATTATGAACTGAGGGGAGGGAAAAGGTGTCGAATTTCTAGGCCCACTATTTTTAAAAAGTAATTTTGTTTCAAGTTTGTTGCCAATATTTAAAAAAAAATATTTAAAGCCGATTTTCGAAGGAGGCGGGGACTTAGTTGCCTCCACGAATCCGAATTAAAGATGAAATCCTCCCCTACAGATCATGTCACTAAACTAAATAAATACTTTGGTAACATAACACTGGCCCTCCTCCAGATATAATATCTGGCAGCGCTCCATAAAACCCGATCCTCTCAAGTCCAGTGAAAGAAGAAGGAAAAAAAAATTTTAGCTCCAACCTTGTTCAAGATGAATTGAAACACAGAGACAGTCCAGTTGGAGGACGGTACAGTAACCCTGGCAGGGCGCGGGGATTCAATTTTGGTTTACCAGTTGTTTCTATTAGGCAGACTCGCCGCACCAGTCATGTTGACGGCATTCACGGGGACCCTATTGAATCCCAACATAACTAGTAGATATTCAGAAAAGTTTCACTATAACCCGAGAAATAATAAAAACTTAACTATGTTTGGCACAAAGTATATATAAAATATTTAACTTTAACAATTAAAAATAACAATCTGTAGCTAACAGTACCTTTTAAGTATCGAAAAACTGTTTCCCAAAAATAACTCAAGACACCAAGTATTATAAGATACACTACTTGGTGACAATTTTAAATATTACATACAAAACAAATTTTCAAATATTTAAACATTTACTTATAGGCTAGAACAGCCATACTAAATTATTCAGCTTGGTAACATTTACTTGTAAAATAATTCACTGTATTTTATTCATTCTGTAATATTAATTGTAATGTATATTATGTAATTTACAAATAATAACAGTACATTATTTCCCAAATAACAATAATTAAATTATAATCCAAAACTAAGCAGTTCACGCTGCTATAAAGCAATTAATTCATTAAACAATAAAAAGAAATCATGAATGTTGCCACCCAATTTTTGCACGCAACACAAAACACGAGGAAACAAAACACTTTGCGACAAGAAAACGTACACAAGGAACACAAATTACAAAATAATAAATAAACTACTTTTAACTGATCAACGAAAATCTGCGTGGGAGAGAAACCACCAACTAAGTTAAGAGAGAGAATAAGAAAAAACAATTACCTGCCGAAAGTCGGGAGAACTAGCCAGCTATGGGCATCAGGACGGCCAGTGGACAGTAAGAGATTCACGTCGCCTCTGCCGAACGTGTCCGACCGCTCCGACCAGTAGCAGCTGCCGGTAATCAGCTGGACGGTAATCAGTCAAGGTCAACCACCTGACCTCGACCAATCAGTCCATCCAGGCAGAAAATAATCAATATAGTAACGGAATCACCCCCCCCCCCCCACAGACTGACAAAAGTGGCCGAGGTGGGAAATAAATTGACAAAATTATCCAAACTGAGCCCCGGCTCAACAGAAAACTTTTGAGTTCTATTGTGTAAATAAATTATTCTTTTTTCTTAATATCAAAATGTTAATTCTCGTTGTTTTAACATTCATCAAAATGTTAGCAAATTTGCTGTTACTAAAAGTTTTAGCTACACAACAAGGTTATTTGCTCCGAATTCATATAAAATATTAGAACTTGAGCGTAGTGGAAGAAACAACCCACCACTCTGGCATGTGGCCAAACTAAGCTGGCTGCATTTCTGATGGCAGTCTCAAAGTCAACCATCACAACTTCCGGCTCCCACTGTGGCACTAACCGTTTTAGGTACTGGAGCACCCCCTCATAACCTATCTGCGTTTTTCTGGTCATAATGACAAATGCAACTGGGAAGAGCTGGAAAACCAACTGTACGGTCTTTGAGGAAGAGCCGTAACCGCGGTATAGCCGAAATAAAAACGACTGGTGATGTACCTTGGGGGAGTCTCGTAGAACGGGGTCGTCGAGGTCCTCGGCCAGGGCAGCGGGGAGTCCAGGATCACCAGAAGTCTTGGGTAGGTCTTGTAGATGGAGAGCGGTGGACAACAAGGGGAATGATTCACTCCGAGAGGGTAAATAAAGTAACTATATTGACTTGAAAATACATAAAAACAAAATAGAGCTGTATAAACGTGAAAACTGTTCATGTATTGGGGTGGAAATGCGGGCAGCAGCGTGTGTCCAGTACGCCGCCTGCGGAGAGAATAAAGAGCCGCGTCTTCTTATTATTTACGTACTGAGGATATAGCGAGGGATATTTTATTTGTGACATAAGTGGAAAGTTCTTTGACAAATTTATCCCAAACAATGTGTAGATGTTTTGGGAGTGGATCGTCCCAGTCTAGTTTCCCAACCCATATTTGCTGAAGCAAGTGTTTTAGTGTGAAGATAACTGGACTGATGAAACCGTTGACATCATACACTCGGGCAACTTGAGATAAGGACATTTCGTTTGGTCGGAGTTTTATTTACAGGGGCAATAGCGTAGTGAAAACAATCCGTGGAAAGGGTCCCATTCAAGTCCTAGTACTTTTATGGAGTGAATGGATCCAAGGGGATGTGGTCTTTCTCTGTGGTCAGAAGGGATGGTGTTGAGAACGGAAACACTTGAACTAGCCCATTTGTGAAGTTCGAAACCACCAGATACGCAGAGTTGATTGAGTTCATCAAACAATTGAAGGGCTGCGTGTTTCCGAAGAGGCACCACAGACGATGTCATCGATGTAGCAGGACGAGTTTAGCACTTCTGCAGCATTGGGGTAGTTAGGACCTTCGTCGAGAACTAGTTGCTTCAAAGTTCGAAGGGCGATGAAAGGGCTTGATGAGAGACCAAAAGTTAATCGTTGAAGTTCCCATTCTTGGACAGGGCCAGAAGGGTCAGAAACGCCAAAACAAATGTTGGTATTTGCGGTCAGAAGGAGCAACTTTTATGGCTCGATACATTTGTTTTATATCGCATGTCAGAGCGATGGGGTGCAATCGAAACATAGAGATAACAGTTCCGATGTCGGCTTGGAGCTTGGGTCCAGTCAACAGCAATTTATTAAGAGACTGATTCGTGTCACTTACTTCAGAGGCGTTAAAGACAACTCGAAGAGGTGAAGATGAAGATGATTCTTTTTACAACTCCGTGATGTGTGAGGACATATGGAGAGGGCTGAGGGGGCGAGACACATGTGACCTAGGTCAACATAGTTTTGTAAATTGTCTGAATAATGAGCCAGATTTCCCGGCTTTCTTTCAAAGCCGTCTTTCCTGTTGGAGATACTTGCGAAGAGCTATTTCTCGTGTGGAGCCTAGGTCAGAGGGAACGCCATTTTTTAAGGGTAATGAGGCTACATATCGTCCGGTTTCGTCTCTAGAGATGGTTGATTGATAATGATCTTCACAGAACTGATCAGCGGGACTGAGGGGTTTTGGGAAAATTGATTTCTTCCATTTCCCAGAATTGTTCAAGGAGTCGATCAGTGCTTAGAGACGATGAAACAAAGAGAGAGTTTCGTTGGTGAGAAGGTGATTCCATGGGGACATCACCCATGAGAACCCAACCAAATATTGTGTGCAGCGCGGTAGGCTGCCCTTTGATGATGGAAAGTTCATTGGTAAGCATGTCTGTGAAAGCTTGAGCTCCAAAGAGAATGTCAACTTTAGCAGGATGATTAAAGTCAGGGTCTGCTAGAATCAAAGAATTGAATCTCTGCCTTAGAGATTCTGAAAGCGGGGCTGTAGGAAGATTAGATGCTATCTTAGAAATGATAACTGTATCCAACTGTAGTTGGACGTCGCTGTTGTAGCGAGAGGCTATGTTGCAAGTAACGAGGCCTTTTGTGTTTATGCCACATTGTTGACCAATGCCTGAAATGTTAACATTACACCTTTTGATAGGTAGTCGTAAAGTCTGAGCTAATGATTGAGTGACAAAGTTGATTTGACTACCTCCGTCAATGACAGCTCTGCACGTTTGCCAATGACCTAAATCGTCTTGAATGAGTACTTGAGCGGTGCCTAACAAAGCAACATTTCTTGTGTTAGTTCGCTGAGACTGACAGGACAGTGTTTGAACGGGTGCGGTTGTCTGAGGTGTAGGCGCGGCGGCGGAAGCGCCGATTTTTTTTTTTTTTTTTTTTTTTTTTTTTTATAAGGGGCGAAAAACGCAGCGGTTATCATCGCCCTCAAGAGAAAATTGGCACCTACTCGTATTTGGTGGTGTCAATTAGGCGAACATAGATTACATTCTGTAAGAAAAAATATAAATAGGAATCAAGGCAAGTAGGTGAGTAAATAATTTAAAATAACCTTAGAACTAGATAACAATACATGTAACAAGGGAAAGACTGTAGAGAGGTCTTAACCCATATAGGAGCTAAAAATATAAATATAACATAAATAAGGACAAGGTACATAATATTAATTAAATAAACTGTAAAAACTTAACAAATTTTACTGCCACCAAGGTAGCTGTAAAGGGGCTAATTTGGCAGCTGTCATAAATAGAAATTAAATAATAAAATTAATAAATATTAACAACAGTTAATAATCGAAATAGATAAACTTAACACGATACTAATATTTTGTTTATCAGCGTTTATCCATTGAATAAGTATGTTTTTATTTTATTATTATAATGCATCCAATATTTTACTTCTTTACTACATAGTGATTTTTTTTCTTTGTTTTGTTACAGGTCGGAAAGTTCCACCTAACGTTTTGGAACTCCGTCCGGAGCTCCAAAGGATCCTGAGCTGTGCCATCATCATTGATGGACAGTTGAGATGACTTGGATGATGACGTGTTAAGGTTCTTAACAGGCGCTTTTGACCTGTTATCGACTTTTACTTTGAATATTCTTCTTAAGCTTTTCTGACAATTTCTTTCTCTCTTCTAAACTTAAGGCAGGTTTAAAATTTTGCTGAACTTTATCTCTGCATGTAAGACCTCCTGGTAAAAGGTTTAACATAAGACTGTACATTAGGTTTAGATGAGGTCTGAAATTCTCGGGGAGATTTACTGGGCAGGACCACAGACTGTTCCCCAGCACCTGCGGCGAGGTGCTGAACCAGAGCAGCCACCTGCTCAGTCAATGCACGCACCATACCCTCCAAGACTGTACATGAGGAACACTGTGCGGTCTGAACAGGGACAGATACAGCTTCAGAGTAGGAAACTCCTTTTTTTGGAGTTGGGGCGACCCTCCTCCTGTACTCTTTACGCGCCTCGTTAAACGAAAGCTTTTCTATAGTCATGATTTTTAATATTTCTTTTTCTTCTTTAAAAATATTACAATCTCTTGAATATGCCGGATGTTTTTCCCTTGCAATTTATGCATCGCGTCTCATTTTTTGCACCCCTCCTCTTGGTGTCCTTCATCACCACAGCGGGAACACGTCTCCGGGTTCGAACACACTTTACTTGAGTGCCCGAACCTCTGGCAGCGGAAAACACCGCTGGGGGTTTTTAAAATACGGCCGCACAGACAGAGACAAATATCCGGCTTTGATGGTTTCTGGTGGATGGGGTTTTGCAAATGTTATAATGAGACCCGGGGTAGGAACCTTTACCCCGTTTTCGGTCCGAACAATCCTGACCACATCTGTCACCATCTCACACTGCAGCTCAACCTGTATTTCCTCTTCACTGCAGTCCATAAGGTCTCGACAAAAAACGACTCCCTTGGAAGAGTTCAGAGAGGCATGAGGCTGGACAGTAATCGCTACCTGGTTTAAAAAAAAAACTCGTCATTTTAAGGAACTTCTTGGATTGGATGCAATTTGCAGCCTCCACCAGGATAGTTCCATTCCTCAGCTTCCTTGTAGATTTAGGTTGCCCTCCACAGGCTACTAAAGATTTGTGGATAAGGAACGGGCTCACCTTAGTCAAGGTTTTTCCATCTTCCTTATGACTTAGCAAAAGAAATAAGGGAGTAGGAATGTTTATCTCATCGTCGGTTTGTTTATGTTCCATTTTTCTTTGCTTGTTTTGATCAAGCTCACAGTCTGAGTCAGACAACTGCCGTTTCTTCTCCAGATCACTTTGATCTCTTGCTACTACACTTTGCCCTAGTTTTGGGGTGGTTTCGGTTTCCATAGGTATTTTAACCAGCGCATCGTGTGTAAGGGTGCAGGCCGAGATACACCGGGAACGGGCACGCCCTCGATAAAACTGGGTCCCGTGGGAGCCCAGGTTAATCTACCCCAGATCCCCGGGGCCCGGTGTTGACTCGTTTAACCAGGCTGGGTATGCTCGCACGGCCTGGGCTCGCACGTTGCAGCAGGAGCTCCGACACTCCTGCTCAATACACACTTCCTGACCAAGGACATCGAAGTGGCTGGCTTCTGAACCAATACATGACTTACGCCTCGGCAGAGACAAGCTCACATCAGCTCTCACCGACACCAGATAGGGCACCTAGTGCCGGCTTAAGCACTCCCAGCGAGCCATGTACTGGAACGGTCGAACAGAGCGGGTACTAATAAGACCCTGGAGAGGGATTGGGTAGGAATGAAGGAAATGGTTAGGTGGGTGTGGGCAGTTTAACGTCATACCCAGGACGGCGGAAGCGCCGACTACTGAGGGGGGTGACGCAGGTGTAGAGATGTGAGAGTGAGGTGCGTCTGAGTGGACGGGCGGCGGAGTGGAGACCCGCTTGTCATGGAGTAGAGAGTGATGTTTACAAAATCTACAACTCGCATTTGAAGTACACGCAGACACATGGTGTGACCCAAGACATGAAAAACATCGTTTAAATGAGCGCACAGAATTATAACGTTCATGTAAGGGCAAAGCAATAAACTGGTCACAGCGGTAAAGTTGATGGTTATTTTTACACATAGGACACTGAGAGGCAGGGCGACAAGGCGACGAGTTAGTCTTCTCTGAATGTGAAGCACCGTGTTGAGCTGAGAACAACGCCTTGCGGGGAAGGGGTGCGGGTGGTCTTGACGTAACTACATTAGCTTTGTGTATTTCTTTGGTGAGTTCATAGACGGTACACTGAGCGCGAAGAAACTCCATAAGGTCTTCCAATATAGGAAACTGTTTGGATTTCACTTCTAGTTCAAACGCTTTTCTAGTATTATTGTCTAAGAGGCGTAAAGCTAGTTGCAAGAGCATAAAACCAGACAAGTCACTGATATTTAGACTTTTCAATGCTTGAACATTTATGTGAAACACATCTACGATCTGTCTTAGGCTACTTAGACTAGGGGTCTTTACAGGTTGTTGATCAAGTATTTTATTAAGATAAAAACTAGCTAGGAGGCGTGGATTAGTGTAGCGTTCCACTAGAGTGTCATAGGCTAGAGTGTAGTTAGCTGGATCAAAGGGTATGGCTTCAACAATGCACAGAGCAGGGCCTTCCAGTAAGCTTTTTAAATAACTAAACTTTTCAATAGGGGCCATGGAGGTATTGTGAATTAAATTATCATACAGAGATCTGAAGGAATTAAACTGCTCTAACTGTCCACCAAACTTACTTATATCTATTTGCGGAAGCTTAGGTTTTACAAGTGAGGCTTGTGAGAGATCTACATCGACAGTTTTAGTCTTAGTAGCTACAATAACATCATAGGTGGCTTTACATTTATAGTACATGGTATAAAACTGCTTGAAGGCGGAACTAGTATCTACAGTGTCCTTGGGGTCATCTAATTCAAGATTAAGATTATCCATCTGTTCTGAAAGGGCTTCAAAGTCTGAGTACAAAGACTTTAAATTTGAATACCTAGGGACAAAATCATTAGTTTCACCTGGAAGTTCCTTGATTAAATCAAAACACAGCTGTAACCTTTGAAAATACCTTTCTCTCTTTTTCACACATTGTTCTAGTTTTGTAGAAGCCATATTTTTAAACACTAATTAAATACAAAATATGAAAAACACCGTACAGAAGACAGAATCCTTATTTACTAAATTAACCTGCTTACAAACTAATTTAGTAAACCTTGACAAAAATAAAACAAGTAATCTTCAAACAAAACAGTGACACAGAAATAATATTAGATAGTGAGTGATTAAGAAAATATGAATGATTCCCTCAGTGATAGAAAATTATTAGTTTTAAATAGAAACAGCTGACAGATAAGTTGCTCAAAATAGATAAGAGCGTCCGGTCGGCGGACAGAAATACTCGATCAGCTGAGCGACAATCACATAGCGACCGATAAGCAGCGCAATCAATAAACATAACCTGCAGTTCTGTACCTGTCTGTCTGGCTCTATAGTTCAGTTCACGAAACTTACTTAAATGCTAATTTTATTTTTAATGCTAATCAGGTTTGTTTTCATGAGGCGGTTGAGTTTTGATTTGAACTCAAATTAAATGTTAAAACTTAGTGGACTGTTTTTTGCATGAAACTGAAGCGTTCGTATAGAACCAGCTGATCCGGCTCGAAGGACCAAATGTACGGTCTTTGAGGAAGAGCCGTAACCGCGGTATAGCCGAAATAAAAACGACTGGTGATGTACCTTGGGGGAGTCTCGTAGAACGGGGTCGTCGAGGTCCTCGGCCAGGGCAGCGGGGAGTCCAGGATCACCAGAAGTCTTGGGTAGGTCTTGTAGATGGAGAGCGGTGGACAACAAGGGGAATGATTCACTCCGAGAGGGTAAATAAAGTAACTATATTGACTTGAAATACATAAAAACAAAATAGAGCTGTATAAACGTGAAACTGTTCATGTATTGGGGTGGAATGCGGGCAGCAGCGTGTGTCCAGTACGCCGCCTGCGGAGAGAATAAAGAGCCGCGTCTTCTTATCTTGAAGGGGTTGGAGAAGGGGCTGCGAGTCGGTGACGTCATCTCGGGCCAGTAACAACACCAGCCGTTAACTACGAAACAAATACTGAACACCAACAGTGATTCATGATAATTATTATTATGTTAGACAGAATGCTCATATCAACTGTTTCAGTAAAAATATACATTTCACTGTTACTGATAACTAACTTTTGGTATTTATATAGAAAAATTCAATGTTGAATTAAACTATTTAAGAAATATTACTTCATAATATCTCAAATTACTAATAAAGTTATTGTTATATAACTGTTTAATCAATTACACCGGGCAATATAATACATTAGCAGTGAAATCGTCATAGTAAGATGCGTGAAAATTGATTTAAATATTCTGCGTGCGAGTCAACAGTTGCAGATGTGCTCCCAGTTGGACAGGCAACACCTTGTATGTGGCATCAAGGTGGACACGCCGCGTATTGATAAGACCGGCCTGCAGCCTTGATGACAAGTACACTGCAGCGTGCCATCCATCTTGTCCACCTGGGCCGATCACACCTCTGAAAAAACGTTTGTCCTACGCCATCCTCGGCCAGAGTGCGGCCAAGTTCCTCCCATCGCGGATTTTGCAAATCCAGCAAAGAATTCGGTATGGGAACCCAATCCTCACCGCAGCTCGAGGATACCTATAGGAGAATAAAGTAATATAATGATTGCAGGCGTTACATGTTCCATGAATTCTGACTAAAATAAAGTATTTGGAATTTCTTAGGAGATGTTTTCTGTTATTGTTTCTGACAAATAATGAGCGTTCCTGCATTAAATTAAAAATATGCTCAATCTACTTTCTGTCCGTCTGTTTATAATTTTTTAATTTGGTAACAGTCACTCCAAAATTATATTATTAAAAACATTCTACCTTAAAACCATGCATTTATATACGTCTCAAACTCTAAATGGTCGCCATCTTGAAACGTTATTGAAAATCAGTTACAATAAAGGTTTCTTGAAGTGTCAATTCTGATTTATGTTGTTAACTACCCAAGATTACTATAATTATTATAAAACATTATTAGAAAGTCAATGTTATGCTCCTATTAAAATTAACTCGAGAACCTCATGCAAGCGGTAATATGCCCTTTCCAACCAGTCAACGTCCTAGTTTGGAGATGAGAAATTCTTTAATACTAAAGTAACTTAAATCAAATAATTTAATTTTTATAAATGTGTATCTTCAATGCTTCTATTTTCAAATGATTTTAGGTTTATATTTGTAGGGCT
This sequence comes from Homalodisca vitripennis, assembly GCF_021130785.1. Classification (NCBI taxonomy): domain Eukaryota; kingdom Metazoa; phylum Arthropoda; class Insecta; order Hemiptera; family Cicadellidae; genus Homalodisca; species Homalodisca vitripennis. Next base: position 65,396 of record NW_025779112.1, on the reverse strand, counting down.
TTACCCTGGAATTTTAAACAAATTGTTGTTATTCGAAACAAAATAAATACAATGATAAATTAATAAAGAGGAGAGTCTTAAGATACTATGTGACGGAAAATATTCTCTGACACTCTCTCATGGTACGAGACACCAGAGACCAGATAAAAAAACAAAGTACAACAAAATGTCAGCATAGACTCAAATGAAGACGTCAGGGGAAAAACAGGCTCAGTCCATTTTTTCAAAATACGTTTTTTTTCTATTTATAATAAAATTGAACATTGTTAAACATATCTATACATCAATTTTGGGCAAAAACAAGCTCAGTTTCTAGTAATAAGAATAAGAAAAATCCACGTCCTGGGGAAGAACGAGCTTAGTCCTACTTTTGTGGGGAAAAAAAGGCTGAGTCCAGCTGAGAACTGTGGGAGTGGGATCAGCTGATCTGTTTATTTTGTCTTTCTTGGATTGGATTGGTGGTGTTGTTTTAAAAGTTAATCCTGTTAACATGTTCACTCTGTTATGATTGTAAAGTTCCTCTGCAAGTGAAGATAGTAAGCTTATGTTTTTATGTTTGTAGTTGAGCTAAAGAGGGAAATGTGATGTAGGCTAATTTTTTAGTGAATGTGTCAGAAACAAGTGCAAATTCAACATAACCTCCAAACATTAGTTGTGTGAGTAGCAAGATAACTGTAGATATATTGCTTAGGCCTTGTATATTTAAGTTATTGGCATGGATAGTGGAGAGGACGATATTCCTCAAGTGCAATGCCTTGCTGCAACAAAGCAAACCAACGAGCAGCTTTCAAAAAAACGGAAAAAATATGGCAGGATGTCGGCTGTGAGTAAAATGCTAAAAATTCAAAGCCATGAAATGGGCAGTGACTGTCAGTGTTTGCGTGGCTGTTTCAGACGAGTAAATGAGACATCTCGGAATAAGATTCTCTCCGACTTTAATCTTATGAGGTCACATGATGAACAAAATAGCTATTTATGTGGGTTAATAACTGTCATACCTGTTCAGCGTAGAAGGCCTAGAGTAGAAAATGCTAGAGAAAATCAAGCATCTTATGCCTATAAAGTACGAGTATTGAAAGATAACATGTTAGTAGAAGAAAGCATTTGTCGTAAGGCATTCATTTCTATTCACGGAATTTCCAAAGCCAAAGTTGAGTTCTTGGTTAAGAGTCTTAAATCTGCTGGCACATCACCAAAGGACAAACGTGGTAAACATTTAAATAGGCCACATAGAGTATCTAATGAAACTGTAGATCTTATACGTGATCACATAAAATCATTTAAAGGAAGATCATCGCACTATAGCCTCCACAAAAGTAACAAAACCTACCTACCTGAAGAATTGAATGTTTCGAAAATGCATCAAATGTTTCAGACAAAATATCCAAATGCAAAGGTATCATATGAAACATATAGACAATGTTTTTGCAGTGACTTTAACATCAGTTTTTGGCTACCCCAGAACTGACACTTGCAGTAAGTGCGATGAACTAACGGCCAAAATTACAGGGCTACAGAAACAATTAAAAAATAACAGAGAATCCGATGATGTTGCTAACATTAATAAGGAAATAACTTCTCTTGAAAATGAAGCAAAACTCCACAAAAATCAAAGCAGATGTGTTCTACAAAAGGAAAACACGTGCCAAACAATTATGTAAGCAATCAGTGGAACATGAGGCCATAAGTATGGACTTTGGTAAGAATTTACAATTGCCGAATATTACCACTAATGACATCTACTACAAGCGGCAGTTATCAATGTATGCTTTTAACATACATGAGTTGTCTAGTGCGAAAAGTATTTTTTACCTATATCCTGAGACTGAAGGAAAGAAAGGGAGTGATGATGTTTCTTCTTTCCTACACAATTTTGTCTATGAACATCTGGATGAAAAAATTAGACACCTTCACATATTCTGTGACTCTTGCTCGGGCCAGAACAAAAAACTTCACAATGATAAGATTTTTACATTATCTTGTTTATGAAGCAAAGAAACTTGACTCCATCAAAGTAACATTCCCTGTGCGTGGCCATTCATACATGGAATGCGACAAGAATATGGGGCTTGTCAACACAAAATCTAAGGCAGAACTTCCTTCAGATTGGATTGAAGTTTTTGAAAATGCTAGAAAGAACCCTTTTCCCTTTAAAGTTGTGAGTATTGACAATCAATTCTGTAGACAGTGGACAAAATTCTTGGACACATTATATATGAAAAAATGCCCATTTGCTACCAGGACTATAAAGGAGCTTAAAATTTCCAAGGAAGGCAATGGTAATGAACAAAAATTGATGCTGAGGAGTTCTTACTATGCAGCGTGGGACAAATGTTCAATCCTGCCAAAGAAAAAAACCCATTCTTCAACAGTATGTGCTGAAAATGAATTTCTAATGCCAGAAAAATCTTATGATGGTAAGTGAACATTTTAAAGAACCTAATTTAACTGTTAAACAATTTTAACTTGCTAGGCCTTATTGCAATTTATTATTTTGTTACAGGTCCACTGCCTATCAAGAAGGCCAAATACAATGACTTGAAAGATTTAAAGATATTTTGTAGTAGTGCTGCCCAAGAATACTTCACCAATCTTCCCCATTTGGATGAATAAAATTAGGGTCTTAAATGAAACAATCCAAATTAAATTATATTTTCAATGTGCTAAGTTTTATATGTAAAATAAATATCTGTATTATTTTGGACTTGGGTTTGTGTTAACTATCCTAGTCTCAATCCTCGTTTAGTACGATGGGGAAGAACAGGCTCAGTCCGGGACTGAGCCTGTTTTTTCACTGTAAAAACTGTACTTTAACCAAATATTTTAAAAAACGTTGATGTTAATATTTATTTTTTTTTAAATACACAATTAAATAGTGAAATTAAAAGAGTTAAATATTAACAATAGCATTTTAAAAAATAACCTGACCTTAAAACTAACTTAGAAACTAGACTTTAAACTTTAAAATCTATTTCCTGAAAAGTTTGCAAAATGTGACTGAGCTTGTTTTTCCCCTGACGTCTTCAAATATTCCACCTTAAGCTACCCTGACAGTATTGTGGTCGACAACGTCAAAAGCCTTAATTAAATAGAAAAAAGAGAATAAAATTATGATAAATTGACTTAAGTCACTGCTATTCAAACAAAGGTGGCGGAAGTTGTGGAGATATTGTAATAGAACCCAGATGGAGATGAAAATATTAAATTACTGGTTTTGAAGAAAGTAGTACAGTACTAGAGCTTAAGTAATATATTTCAGGACGGTAATGTAGAGCAGATTTTCCGTAGTGCATAAATGTACCATTTTATCATTTTTTTTTTTTTTAATTTGAGTAATCCGAAAATTTGTAACTTAATATATTGATGCCAATCCTCAATCTATCCAGGTTGAAAATTTCAACTTTTTAAGATTAGGATGGCTTTACTAATCTTAAATTCAGTTGGGAAATCAACCTTACTGTTTAAGGATTGTAACAAAAACAGTCAAGTACGGGCTAAAAAACATATCGTTTGACTAGCAAGAAAGACAAAATATCAGTTGTAATATTTCTTTATTTTTTAATTCATCCAGAATTAAAAAAAAAAAACTGGATTATTGAGAAAGAAAAATTGAATAAATATATTAATAATAAAAAAGCTTAAAGATTTAGAATTTTCATAGTTAAATTTTGTAACATATTAAACTATAAAAAGTTTCATAATAAAACTTCTTTAGTTTTTTTATATCTATCAATTCTGATGGCCATTGATGATATTAGTCGTAAGTAGTGATTAAGTACTTTCAAACTTTATTATTTAATAATTAAGGAACAGGCTTTACATATTTACGTAAACTATGTAATTAATAGAAAATTAATGAAAAATATGACCACTATGATGTATTGGAACGAAGATGGAAAAATAAGCCTTTTAAAATATTTAATTCGATAATTTCATCAACACTTACTGCAGACTGACGGCATCAAAACACCTCCCGAGACGTGTTTGATGCCTTCTTTCGTTCAAAGCTCGTTGTTGCAGGTCTGCTTTAAACCTCAGGATCTCTACCTCGTCCGGTGGATGGTTGTGGGGACTGGGCCGAATCTCCGCAGCCTCACCCTCGCGGAATATCGCGGTGCTCCCACAACCCTCGTCTCGACACTGGACTACCTTCTTCCGTTCTGAAATACCTTATTACGATACAGGTATCCGTCTTTGTGGTAGATTAGACCACACCCCCTATTGCAGTACTTCCATCGCACAACACAACACGAAAAGATATATATATATATATATATATATATATATATATATATATATATATATAGAACACGATGCTTCAAGATGGACTAGCAGCGAATGATATATAGAAATGGGGATCAGTTAAGTTACGTTCAAAAGTTGAACTTTGACCGAAGAGGAGTGTAGGGGGTAGAGGAGGAGACTCGGACTTCTTGTGAGAGTTTCCTGTGAGAACGGAAACTCCAGGAATTTGAAAACATCCTGTGGGAACCATAGTCAAGATTTTTTTCCAGAGGTCTGTACGTAGAAATAAAAATCGAAAAATAAACATAGACAATAATTCATTTATCATCATGGTTATTTGAAATTGTTACTGCTACTTTATGGGCAGTTGTTTTTTTAACACTGGAGTGCTCGCGTGAACTTGTTGTAAGTTTAAATATAATTAATAAATCGTATAAGCCAGGTAAATTCAATAGTTTTTGTACACGTAATTTTAAAACAAAAAGTGGATTATGATTTATTACGGCACAGACTATCTGAAGTACATTGGAACGAACTGTATTCAATAAGGCATACTGAATACGTCATTGAAGCCTATTTCTCTGTAGGCTGACACAATAAAAATGAATCGTTAAATGTGTTTCTAGGCTCTAATCTCGAAAAATACTGGGCCAATTCGGCTAATTCTTTTTTTACATCTGTTGGAGTGCGATAAAGGTTTTTATGGAGAGAAAATTGGAAAAGATTTCTGGAATACTTTAGAATTTGTAATAATAATTATAATATTTTAATATTTACAAAAAACAATCCAAATTTAACTAACACAAGCGACCAAAGTAGTAATTTTAAGCTTTTGTATGCATATATTTTCTTGATCGGGGTAAAAATATCTAAATCAAATATATTACTAGAAATGTTGTAAACCGGAAATAGACGCTGCTTGTCATGTAAGTTATCATTCGAAACCTACATGTGTACATATTTTCTTGATCGGTGCAAACAACAACGTAAACTCAACTATGAAACTGTAAATTAATTTGACAAGAAAGTGAATTTAAACGGCTGAAATAGATACATTTTACCACAGTAACTTTTCAGGCTTACGAAAGTATATTTATTTTCTTCAACGTAATAAAAAGGAAAACCAAATTATGGCATTTGAACTATCTGAGACCGGAAATAGATTACAAGGGTCATTAATAGATGTTTTGACAAAAGTACGGCTTGAGAACCAACATATGTGTATATTTTCTTTATAATGACAAGGCAAACTGTGTGAAATGTGGGAATAGGCGCTTTTAGACCGTTCGTTGGGTAAAAAGGCCGTAGACCGTCTTTTAATTTCTTCGTATATATAGTTTCTTAAAGGGACAATAACACTAAGTCAACTTAAACACAGGATAATATCTTTCAATGGATGTACATTAAGAAGGCCGGAAGTATATGTATTTGACAAAAGCAGATTTCTGAGGCCTGATTGTATTTCCTTGATTGAAATATTAGGAAAGAGACTCAACTGTGGCGTCAGAAATGTAATTTAATTAAACCTAAAATATATACTTCGAGTCACGCAAAACCTGAAATAAGCCAGTAAAAATGTTATTTGACTTTTAAATCTCTTAACCACGGGCATTAAAATTATAATTACAATATTTATGTCTACATTTGAGTGAAAAATTGTCATAAGACTCCATCATATTACATCATAATTGATTTCACTAAAAAGGACGCTCTTAGATCTTAACAATTGCGTGCAAAGCCGCGGATAACTGCTTTTAACAAATATAATAATAATTGAGGCTGTAGGTGCAATAAGGGCCTCTCGTGCAAATTTTGTGTTTTGAGATATAGAGCTTTAAAGTTTTGCCAAATTTCTAATAAAATCCAGCAAATTGTTTAAAAACTGTTTCTTAGTGTGTATTTTAATCAATTCATTTAATTATATTTATATAATTTTTAAATACTTACACATATTTAAATATTAGAAAAAAAGGAAAACACACAATATGTCATAGGCCCTTTTTTAAGAGAACATTATTTCAAATTCAAATTCAAAAACGTTTATTCAGAAAACGTAATACAGATCATGCAGTTTTTATTACAATTTATCCCCTCTAGCTTAGCTATTTGAGGGGGAAATCTACATTTAAATTACATAATATTTTATTTTTACCTATTGCTTACATTTTAAACATTTATATAGCAGTAATTGAATATTTATGATTGGAACATACATATTTACTTAAATTAAGGAAAGATATAGATATTTTAAACAGTTAAAACTGTGTATGTGTGCGTGTGTGTTATTTTAATTGGATGGTTCATGTTTGATGATTGTGGTATTGGCGTGTTTTTACAGTGCTTGTGCGTTGGGGATTTTCGTTTTGTGCGTGAGAGAGGTTGGTACTGCAACTCACTTGCAGTCTTTCTTGATCGTGATGACGTTGAACTTGTTTTGTTGACTGACAGAATTAGATTGCTTGCTGGTTGTTGTTTTATGTTTGCCTATTCCGTTGTTTAATTTATGTTGAAATATGTTTTATGTTATTCTATGTTATAGAGTATTTTTGAGTGTTTATACATGTTTGTTTACCGTGTTGAAATAAATCAAATGTGTTATGTTTGAGTGTAAAATCTGTCCTTACTCTTGTCTACCTAGTGTTGTGAGAAAACCCCGGTGTGTTAATGTTTCCCCAATTGTGGCTTTATTATTTTGTGTTCGTGTGATACAATTTACCTAATATCCTATGAATATGGTAAGTAGACTATCATGTAGTATGCGTAAGCCTTTTTAGTTGTTGCTTATAGATAGAAGATGATTTTTTAACTTGATTTTGAATTTATTTACTCTAAGTTCGTTCAAAATTTTTTTAGGTAACGCATTTAAAAGCATTGATATCCTAGTTTGCAAAGTACATTTTCCATAACTATTTGCATATCTATTTACAATATAAAGTCTCCTTCTTAAATTATAATCTACATTTTCTAGTATCCTATATTCTTCATTTAGAAAGTTTCTGTTTATATCTATATACTTTGCAAGATTATCAAACATCAAAATTCCCAACAGTCTAGGTTCAATGCAAGGGAACAACACTTCATATATCCTACATAATATATTCTTAAGATGGATCAGTTTATATTCTGTAGCCTGATAGTAGACAGATATGCCATATACAAACAAAGATTGCACTACACTAAAGTATATTATTCTCTTTGTAGCCATTGGAAAATATTCAGTAATTTTAGTACATTTGTACAGAACCATTTTTAACATATTTTTTAAATAGGTTACATGCGATTCAAACTTCATATTACTGTCAAAAAGTATACCAAGATGTTTGATAGTTTGATGAAAAACTCGATTTTGACAGCTGCATTAATCTCTACCAGTTATTGTTCTAAAACATTTATGAGAATGACATAAAATGTTGACATTATTGTTCTGTATAGTGTTTCTTGGAGTTTTGAATATTATTGCTTTTGTTTTTTGAGAATTTAGTTTTATTGAATTATTAAAAAAATACTTTACTACCAAATCAAGATCCTGTTGCATATTATTTAGGGCTATATTTAGATCTTTATTAATTACATAGAATATATTATCATCGGCATACTGAAGTATTTTACCTTTTAATTTTAAACTTTCTAAATCATTTACATAAATGTTAAATAATATTGGAGATAGGATTCCTCCTTGTATCAGACCAAATTTTTGTTCATATCCACTACTGACAATTTGCCCTATACTAGCAAACAACTTTCTATCTTTAAAATAATCTTTAAACAATTCTAATAAAGGACCTCTTATTCCTATTTTTTCTAATTTATTTAACATAATGGTATAATCAACAAGGTCAAAGGCCTTTGAAAGATCAGTTGCTACTGCCAGTACATACTTGTTTTCATTTAGTGATTTGTTAATTTCATTGGTTAAACATTCTAATAAATCTATACTTGATCTGTTTGGCATAAATCCATATTGAGATTTATTAATTACTGAGTTATTTACTAGATATTTTTTTTAGCTGTTCACAAATATAGTGTTTCTAGGATCTTTGTTATTACTGAAATTGAACCTATAGGCCTATAACATTGTAACATCTTTTTACTACCGCTCTTATGAATTGGCCTCAAGTAAGTTTTTTTTCATGTCAATAGGTATTTTACCATTCTTAACAATACTTTTCACCAAATGTAACAAAATAGGCTGCAGATATACAATATTTTTCTTTATATCTTTTGGTCTAATTTGGTCTGGACCTAGTGCCGATTGGGCATTTAATTTATTAATTACTTTAATTATCATATTTTCATTTATTGGTTTGAAAATACATACTGTGAGTTAATCCAATGTCATGGTTTCCGTCATGAAAGTCTTGAATAATATCAAATTTGCTATCAGTCATTTCATTGCTTATACTTTCAACTGATGTTTTGAAAAAATCTTTAAAGTCATCAGCCTTATTTATTACATCTGCTACACTATCTAGACTAAAACTCTTTTTTATATTTTCATAAACTGACGGTTTTTTTCTTTTTATTAACAACACTATTAATTATATCCCACGTTTTTCTACTGTTTTTCATATTTTCCTTAATTATTTTAGAATAATAATTTTGCTTTACAATTCTAATTCTGTTTGTTAAATTATTTCTGGCATTTTTAAAACAGCCTCATATAAAGTATGTTATACCTATCTCGTTTCCATTGTGTCCATAAATACTTTTTATGGTCTATTAGAGCTCTAAGTTCATTATTCATCCAAGGGTTGACTCTTTGGGTTTTTTTTTCTATTTGATACCTCTGTAGTAGCCATTGCATAGATTGTATTGAACTTATGAACTAGTGTTTGATAAATGAGCTCGGTATCTCTAATTGCTATAATAGATAACCAATCTTCACCTCGAATACCTTCATTGACTAGTCTATCTTTTATGATGACGTTATTATTTTCTATTGTATTTACAAACACTACTATTTAAGTTATAATGTTTAAGATTAATTGTTAATCCTGTCCAGTTAATGATCTGATAGTTTTTCTTCTACTATAAATGCTGTATATTCTTTAGCTATGGTTCTAATATTGATATGATCTAGGCAAGTTGCTACTAAATTATTACCATAAAATTCTACCCTTGTGGGTTCTTGAATTGTATTTAACGTTCTATTTGTATAAAGGACATTTAAATATTCTTCAGATCCATACATGCCCGTTAAATAACATATATTGATATCTCCAGCCATAAATAGGTGTTTAGCTCTAGTGACTAGATTTGATGTGAGAAATATTTCCAATTCCTCATTAAAATTATTAACATTTTGACTTGGAGGGTCTATAGAAAGCTCCTAAAATAACATATTCTATTTTGTAACTTAATTGTATAACAAGGAACTCTGTTGAATTGAAATGGAATTCTAATGTTATATCTTTTATTTGCAATTCTTCTTTAGTAAAAACCATAATTCCCCCACCTCTACGACCCGTAGGCCTACATTTAGCTACTGAATTGAAACCTGGCAGATTATAAAAATTACTTTCTTCCTGAGTTACATTAATTTCTGTAAGTACTATGACATCCACAGAATCTAAGGTGTTGCACAAACTTAAAATTAAACTGTCCCAATGTTTTCGCAAACTTCTAATATTTGTACTTATTAAATTTAGTTTTGATTCTGTTTGTATACTATTTTTATTTAATAAATTTGATGCATATTTCCAATCAGATATTACATTAAAGTTTCCCGTGAATAATCAAATCGATTTCTTCTAAATCAATTGTTGATACTGGTTTAATGTGACGTTGAAATTTAGGCTGATTGAATTTTTATTTTTTTTGTTAGTGTGAGGGATCTTTACTTTTTGTGCAACCCCTTATCCTACCTTTTCCAGATCTGATTCCGTAAGAATTCTGAAAGCTTTTGACTGGTTGTCTTTTTTCAACATAATTCTATTTCCATTTAGCCATATGTACTTAAACCCTAACCTATCCTTCACTTCTTTGGTTTGTTTCATTAGTTCTGAGAAATAGGGAGTTAGATGATCATTGAAGTATATTGCCCTTTCTGGATGAGAATTTCCTATTAGTTTTGTACTTGGCCTAGACTTACGTGCACTACGGACTACTGTGTCTCTGATGGCTCTAGTCGTACACTGCACTATGATCGGCGCCGGCGAGTGTGCTGAAGGTAGTCTGTGCGCTGTGATGTCTTCTTTTATGAGCTCGATATTCATGGCCTGGAGCAATCCTTCACTGGGACGTCTTCTTTGTCGTCTTGAGGAATACTGGTCACAATAAAATTTCTACTCCGCCCATACTGTTTCTCCATTTCCATTTTCAAATCCCGCACCTGATTCTTCAACAGCACAGACTCTTCTTCCATCTCCTTGACTCGGTCTATGATGTTAGTCATAGTTGCCTCTAGCTTACTAATCATTTCAATTATACTATCGACTCTTGAGGCAATTTTATTCTCTTGCCTCAGGAACATTTTATCCAACAGCTTTTTCAAGGCTATGTAAGTAGGATCATCACATTCAATTGCTTCGTCTGTCAACTCTACACTTTCTGTACGTGTTTTACTTATTGGTCTGCACTTCAAACATTCCCACTCAGACCTATACTTTACAGTCTTAGCCTTCCAAGACGTTTTGGTTAGCCCTGCACAGGTGTAGTGCAATTCCGCCTTACATTTACCACATGTAACTTTATCTCCATCACCTGATATTGACTTTTTACAGCTTCCACAAAACATTTTTACGTTATTAAGACGTATGACTGACAATTAATATGTTTTTATTGTTTGATTAGACTCAACTTTTCATTAGTATCAGCATACTTACCTCCTAACAAACGTTTTGTTGATGAAGATTTTAATAGGATTCTCTATAATAATAGTCCTACTATTTTTAATGGGAGATCTAAACAGTAAAAACACTTTATGGGGATGTCGCACTAATAACCCAAAGGGTAATAAATTGAATGACTACTTGATGCATACAACTATTAATATATCTGCTCCTGTAGAACCAACATTTTATCCGTGGCAGAGAAACCAGCAACCTGACATATTAGATATTGTTTTGTTTAATAATTTCAATGAACCGATAGTACAGCAAACCTTATGCGAGTTAACGTCTGACCACTTACCAGTAATTGTAACTTTTTCAATTAAACCCGATTTTACCAATCCTCCATTGAAACTAATAAATGGTAAAGTTGACTGGGCTGTATTTCATAACGAATTAGAAACTAATATTATCTTGCCGAATTGTTTACAGTCTTTCGAAGATATTGACAACTGTGTACTACAATTCACTGAGCTGATTAAAAATTCGGTTTAAAAAAGCAGTCGCAAAACAATCACAAACCATGTTTTGTCCTAATCGCCCTCCGCAAAGAATTCTTAATTTAATTAAAGAAAAACATGTTTTTAGGAGACGGTGGCAGAGACACAGGCATCCAGAAGATCGCATGCAGCTTAACAACAGGCTCATCAGGAAAATAAAATCAGAATTAGATATTTTCAAAATTAATGACTATCAGAAATATTTGAGTGAAAATAAACCCAGGCGATAGTTCAATGTGGCTGGCAACCAAAAGAATTCTCAGAACGCCTTCTACGATCCCTCCCCTTCAACAAGGCCAGGAGGACGTACCAGAGTGACTCTGAAAAATGTGAGGTTTTTGCGAATTATTTTGAAAATGCTTTTTCCCCTAACCCTACTGTTAATTTGCAAACTGAAGATGAAGTCAACAGGTTTTTAAAATAGCAACAATCTTATCTGCTGAGCTTCCCACTCAGTATATCTCAACATCTGAAATTAGAAAATGTTATCCAATACCTACCGTTGAGGAAAGCTCCTGGGTATGACTTGATAACAAACTTAATATTAAAGGAACTCCCGCCAACAGCCCATCAGCTATTAAAAACTTTATTTAATGCATGCCTACACCCCTATCGTTTGGTTACTTTCCTAAATCCTGGAAACATGCTGAAGTTATTGTTATCCACAAGCCCGGTAAGCCTGTTAGAAATCCCTCTAGTTACAGACCCATCAGCCTACTACCCACTCTGGCAAAAGTTATTTGAAAAGCTAATACAGAAGAGACTATGCAGATTCATTGAAGATGCTCAATGTATTCCTCCCCACCAATTCGGTTTTAGGGCAAAACATTCTACTACGCAGCAACTTGCGAGGTTAACACAAACAATAGTGCAAGGGTTTGAAAATAAAAGACACTCTGCTGCTTTGTTTCTGGATGTTGCTCAGGCCTTTGACAAAGTATGGCACAAAGGCCTTCTGTATAAGCTATTTCAAACTGGACTTCCAAATTACTTGCAAAACATCATCGAATCATTTTTAGAAAACCGGACTTTTTCAGTAAAAATAAATTCTACTCATTCCACTGTTCGACAGATCCGGGCTGGTGTGCCACAAGGCTCAATTTTAGGACCTATCCTGTTTAATATGTTCATGCATGACCTACCCATTCCAGCTCATTCTACGCTTGCTCTTTTCGCTGATGACACTGCCTTGATTTCCCAACATCAAGACATTGACACAGCAGTTGACATGCTTCAGACTGATACAGACCTACTGTTGGATTGGTTCGTTAATTGGAAAATCGCACTTAACCCTCTAAAATGTGAAGCGAAAATATTTTCGCTAAGAAAATTCAATCCCTTAAGGAATATAGAAATTCAAGATAACATCATACCATGGAATGAAAATGGACAGAACTGTTAAATATTTGGGTGTCTTATTAGACTCTAAACTTACTTATAAACAGCACATAAAATTCAAAATTAAATCAAGCAAACACAAGATTGGCACAAATGTACCCAATTATCAATAGAAAGATCATCTCTTAAACTTAAATGCGCTCTTTTAATCTACCAAGGAATATTCAGACCCCTCTTAACTTATGCTTGTCCAGTTTGGGGTCCTTGCCTCCATAAATCAAAAATGAACAAACTTCAAGTATTCCAAAACAAGTTTTTGAGGAATAGCAACAAATTCTCCATGGTTTGTTAGAAACCGACAGATTCATAATGAATTAGAAATTCCGACCATCTGTGACTACATCCGAAAACTAAGTGCTACATTTCTAGAAACTCTGGACCAATCAACAGGTGCTGTCCATTTTAACATTGGCCAAAGAACTGTCAACAGAAGACTGAAAGCACGTCTTGTTCAAGACATTTTATTATAATTTGAAACTTACATTGTTTGTCAAGTACTAATTTTATTGTTTATTTTCTGTTAACTGTATTATGTTATAGGGTGTCTCCATTGGAGCAAACCCACTAATGTTAATATTTCTATGTTCTTCTGTTCTCTATGATTCAAACTTCTGTGTATAATTATTTACTTGTAGTAATTGAACCAGAAATAAAGCTTTTGAAAAAAAAAAAAAGTAATGAAGACTGTAATGTCTAACCTCAATCTTATAACCTCAAAAGGTACCAGAGAAAACTTTCTTCTGCTATCAATGTAGACGGTATTTCTAAGTACAAACCTTTTTACTATATTTATAAAACAGATCCTTTCACACCATATTAAAATGTTTTACTTCATAAATTATGTATAGTTACAAAAATTTCAATGAAATATTAAGCAGCTCTGAAAACGTGTGTGAATAGGTGAACTGCCATAGAGGAACATAGTTTTGTTCTTTGCAAGAAGGGCCTATAAACATAAAGAGTAAATTAATTTGAACTATGTATGTTGATATTGAAACACAGGGAGTAAAATAAAACATTTAATTATTTTAGTTTATTTTAAATTAAACAAACAAAAGCTAACTCAGAAACCTTAAAACATTGTATGAATAAAAATGAAAAGGTATCGTACAATATGCTACAATATAAAAACATTTAGTTTCACACAACAAGAGATAGTGAGTGCATAAAACAGTCTTAATATATTTACAGTATCTTAATCACTGCACATTTCCAACTCCAGAGTCATTTATTTCTTCATGTTCAGGTTGAGCACTTTTAGTAAAAAGGGATTCAAAAAAATCTTTACTTTCATCTTTGAGGTATGGATAAAGATCTCTTACATCCTTGATTTTGGCTTTTTTCAAGACACCTGGAGCTATATCTAGAGTCAAAGCATCTGTAATAGGCCTATTAGCTGTCATAAACTGAAAAGGCTCATACATAGGGTGGTAGCTCTTTGATGCTGCAACAGTTCCAGTAGTCTTATACACCAGCATGCAGTAGGTCTGTATTTTGAAGGGAGTGCCTTTCTTAAATGGTGTTTTTAAGAAATGTTGAGTTAAACCTTTCTCCCAGTCAAAAGAGTGTAAGTTTATCACTGTAAGTAAAATACATATTCAATTACATCTCTGCATTATTTTGTAATATTTTAAATGTATCATTTACTGGTTGTAGAATTCTCTTACAAAAAGCAATATAACGTTAAAACTGTAATTTTGTTTGTACCATTTAAAATATACCAGTATAGCGTTTTTTTTTCAATTTTCGTATCTGTTTTTACTGGTTGTAAAACCAGCTTTTAAAACAACAATAAGTTGTTATAACTGTATAGTTTGGTGTATATCACGATTTGAAAAGTAACGTTTTATTATTATGGTATTTTTGTTTTTCCCGTTGTAGGATTATCTTAAAAAACAATAAAAATGTCTTAATCGTAATTTGATATATAGGCCTAACGTTTTTTATCTATTGTTTTTATGTTGTACTCGTTGTAGACATAATGTTATTTTTACTCAAATAACAACAGTTTTTTCATGTACTTTTACCTTTTCTAGTATTGGAGTTGTAGCCAACTGTATTTTTCTGTTTATTATATCTGTGTGCGTGTTGTTAAACCAGGTGACAAACTGCTCCAATGTTAAAGGGACTCAGGCCTCTAACCATTTTTATGGATTATTCCATCCACACCAAATGCAGTACTTGTGATACTGTTCATCAACTCCTTTACCTTACTTTCGGATACAGGAGAAAAAGTGAAAGTAGAATCTATCCCTGCACATTTGTTACTATTACATATTACTATTGCATATAGTCCAGAGGAATTTTTTTAATGTAAATGATATGATCATCCCAGCTTAGATTTTTGTCAATAATAAGTCCCAGGAAACTTGTTTTTCTTCATCTCTTGTATTTTTATGTTGTTAATTTGTAAGTTATGTTCCCAGTTAGTTTTACAACGCTTTACGCAAAATGAGACATAATTTGATTTTGATCCATGTATAAGAAGATTTTTCTCAATAAAGAATTTGTTAAGCGATAATAGATTTTTCTTGTGCTGAGCTCTCTATATAGTCAATTTCCTCAAATTACTATTAGGTTAGCATCATCAGCATAGATATATTGCATTATTTAGATCAGTGGTTACTTGTGGTAGTCCTGTTATATAACACAAAATTTGAGGTACTAATAACGAATTGTTTGTAATGATGAAAAAGCTGATTTAATGAAAATTTGTTTTTTAATCTTCATTTCTACTACGACAAGAGAGATATGATTCCAACAACTCTAATGCCTTATCTTCGAAAACCATATTCTTCGGCTTCAAACTATTAAATGCTTTGATCATATTGTCAAAAAAGTTTAGTATGAGACTACTGAAAATAGTCCTTTATTTATTATACTTTATGTAATGTATTTACGAAAGAGGAGTCTTAGTAATATATTACTTTATTATGTGTAACTGTATGCTTTTGTTATATTCATGTGTTTATTTCAGTAAATAAAGATGTATTATAATTAACTAGCTGTTACCCGCGGCTTCGCAAGCAATGTTTAGAACTGAAGTCCTTATATTACTTAGTAAAAGCAATTATGATGTTATATGATAGGAGTCCTATAAAAATTTTAAAACATAAGTAGGCATACATCAGGTAGATATTATTTAAGTTCGTGTTAAATAGTATCAGAGTTTAACTTAATTATTATATCATGTTCGACACGTGTAAGAGCATTTCTGGTTCTAATTAAGTATATACATTACGTCACAGCTGAATCTGCCTTGTCATCCCGATCAAGAAAACACAATTCTCGGACCACACAAGTCTCGGAAACCTATTTCGGTCAAAAGGCGTACATTTCCAGTCCTTATCGTATATTTCAGGTTCATATATATTTCCCGGACTATAGTACAGTTTACCTTGTTCTACTAACGAAGTAAAAATATATACTTACGTAGGACCGAGAAGCCTACTTCGGTTAAAAAGTGCCTACTCCAGATCGTTTAAATTCATTTACTATGTCACATTTCAGCTTGCAATATTTTTTTCGATAAAATTCTAGATACGTTCGATTATGCAGTTCACGGACATCTACTTTGGTTAAAATCCCGTATCGGTTTTCTTTAATCTATTATGAGTTTTAAAATATTTCCAGGGACATAGTTGTTTGTTTTGTTGTCCTGATGAAGAAAATATACATACGTAGGGAAATACTTATTAAGGTTATGCAACATTCCAAAGTTTTTTGGAGCGTTTTTTCGTAGCCAGGGAAAGAATGAATTGTTGAGGCTTGTTAGTGTTCAATTCTCTGTTTTTTAAAAAAACCATTGTTAAAATGCCATATCACAATGTCATGGAAGCCTACCAGTTTAAAGTAACTTACGTGAAAACTTCATAACTTTGTTCATTAAGGTTGGTTACATAGCAGTGTTTAAATAATATTTAAAATGCATTAGATGGTTTAAATTCGTCACTGGCGCGATCTGGAGTATAATTTTGATATTAACTTTTTATTTATTATTCAAAACTTCTTTATTCATAAGACAGTACAGGTATTGTACATAGAATAGTGTCAAAATTATTGTGTCACATAATGTACAGATTTATAGAATACCTAATCAAAATATGGTGCCGGTTATCTAATATAAAAGTAGTCTTAATGGTAATAATGCATTAACTGTAGATAATGCATTTTTTAATTGTTAGTTAGCTTTTTATTTAGTTAATATTGTCTTATTTATTTATATGTTAAGTGTATCAAAATATCAAAGTTGTTTATTTTTTGCTAATGTAAACTATATTAAATGTGACTAATTAAGTTAAAGAAAGTTAAGTAAGTATTATACACGGCTCAAAAAATTCTTCCAGGCTATAAAGGGCTCTCTTTATTAAATACTGTTTCAGAAGGACATTAAATTTATTTAAATGTGGCTCTCATTGAATACTAGAAGGCAGATTATTATACAATTTTGCTCCTATGTATGAGGGTTTTTTTACAATAAAATTATAAATTATGTTTTTCTAAGCACAACTTGTTTTTTGTTTTCTTGCTGAATATTGATGATGAGATCCTAGTTTTAAATGGTTATGACATGTTTCTTTTATGCTTAAAACAGTTTCAAAAACGTAAAGACTATACACAGTCAGTATTCCTAATGTAAAAAAATGTTGTTTAAACTGAATAACTATGACCCAATCTTAAAATGATTCTTATGGCCTGTTTTTGAGTCTTTAAAATAGAGTCTATATTTTTATTTGGACAGGTCTTTCGAGAAACAACATAAGTCCATTTTGGGCAAAAATGATTTTATTGTTGATTCCTTGAGTATAAGGCTATTTTACACATTTCCATTGAGAAAACAACATAAGTCCTACACATCCAAAGCCTATTTCAAGTGTCCTTTGGAAAATAGTTGATTAGGGGAACAACATACGTCCAGGACTTGTGTTGTTTCTCTATGGAACAGATGTGACGCATCAATCAGCTGGCTACTCAACATCACTGTTCTATTCTGCTATTGCCGTGTTCATTTAGGTTATGTTTGTTGTATAACAGGCTATTTGTGTTGTAAATGACATATATTTTTACCTCATACACTTAAACATTGCTTATTTGAGGAGAAAACTTTCAAAACACGTTTTGTCCCGAAAATAAAAAAATGAGTTATGTATTGAGAAGTAATTGTTTTGCTTCAAGGAAGGTCTTTCAAGCCAATATCATTCAAAATAAACTCTCTCCTATTATAAAATAAGGTCCAAATATTACACTTTCGATCAAAAAGTGTTTTGTCTTCTGACCAGTTTAGGTCAAAGCATGTTTTGTCCCACAGCCAATCAGAGTGAGCCATAAGCTATATTTACACGGGTAGAGTTGTGGGTAATAGTAGAGTATCTAGTAGAGCCACTATCTTGTTCACTCTACCGATTTACAGAAGTCGCTGTTCACACACAGTAGAGTGTTGATGATAGTGAAAGTGTGTGCCTCTTTTTAAATTCCTCAAAATGAGTTTTGTTGTAAAAAAAGGAAATTAATTAGATCAGTAATTCCTAGGTTTTTAAATGTGCTTCTAAGAGAAGTTGCTGAGGCTATAGATGATGAGGCAAATAGACAACGAACAGAATGGGTCAGGGAATGGCTTAAAAGAAGGAATACATACGGAGCATCCTCTCTCTTGTTAACATAGCTAGCCATGGAGGATGAGAAAGAATACAAGAAATGTTTGAGGATGACGCCAATAAAATTTAACGAACTGTTGGACATGGTTAGTGACAAAATTAAACGGGAAGACACAATGATGCGTGAAGCGATACCTTCTAGGTTAAAACTCGAGGTTACATTAAACTTTCTAGCAACGGGTAACAACTATAGGAGCCTATCTCATTTCTTTAGAATTTCAATACCAGCAATTTCTAAATTTGTGCCAGAGGTTTGTGAAGCGATCTCCGAAGTACTCAATGATTCAATAAAGGTAAGTAGCAATACAAGTTTATAGATGTAGTTTATTTCAAAAATAATTAAAATAGTGATAAATATAAGAAAAAAAATTCTGTTAACTCTAGTTACGTCCTCAGGTATTGTAATCCAATAAACTAGGCAACTTAATGAAAATTAAACATGTACCAATTGGGTTAAATAAAAATCTTGTTTTCCAAAATACACTTTTACTGATAATTAATTGACGGTTTGACAATTAATTGAACTGGTAGACGGTACATTTTCAGTTTTCGGTCATTTCCATTGCTCGTTTAATTACATCAGAAGTGGTGTTGTTAATATTACATCCATTTTCAATGGAATCAGTTTGGTCAAATTCCAAAATTACTTCCTGAGGGATGCCTCCTTGGTCGATAAATACCAGACCAGAGATTGTTGAAGGGCGACTATCGTTGACTGAGTAGCTATTAGTTGAAGTAGGCGTCCATGTGTTCTCTTGAGAGATAATACTTAATCTGTGTTTCATTAAAATACCCTGGATTTCACTTTGAGCTAGCAATGCTTTTGCCGTTGGTAATACTTTTAGGCTAGCTGCAACAAAGTTGCCAAATGCGTCATGTTCATTTGTATTGTTTTCGTTTTCATATACAGATTCGGTGACATGACGGAGATTCTGTACTGCATCAGCTTCTTTCTCTTCTTAATCTTTTCTTGGCCTTTTCTGATGCCGATCTCTTGACGGAAAATATATCCCGGATGGGCTGTGCCTGTGTTTGAGTTGTTGACTCCAAATTGGAATCAGGGTCATCGATAATTGGCTCAAGCTCTTTTTCCTCTATGTTTTGGGTCTTCTGTATAAAAGATTCCTGAAAAAGAATAAAACGATATAATAATTATAGTCTCATTAATTTCTTGTTTTTGTTACAGGTTCCAAATAAAGAAGAATGGCAACATATTGCTGAGGGTTTCGAGAAAAGTTGGAACTTCCCCAAACTGTTGTGGGCTATAGACGGGAAAACACATTATAATTAAAGCTCCTTCCAATTCTGGTAGTGAATACTTTAACTACAAGGGAAGCAATAGCATTGTACTTATGGCTGAAGTTGACCACCAGTACCGCTTTGTGCATATTAATGTGGGTTTTAAAGGATCAAACTCTGATGGAGGTGTATTTCAAAATTGTGGACTGTACGAAGCATTAGAAAAAAATTTATTACCTGATGGCCTATTTCTTGTCGGGGATGACGCTTTTCCGTTGAAAATTATTTGATGAAACCTTACACTGCATACAGAAGACGCCTTACTGTTACGGAACAAATGTACAATTACCGCTTAGTAGGCCAAGAAGAATTTCTGAAAACGCATTTGGAATACTGGTCAGCCGTTTTCGGGTTTTTGAGCGACCCTTGTCAGTGCATACTACTACGGTAAACAAAGTAGTTAGCGCTTCATGTTGCCTTCATAACTGACTGACACACACGTCCCCTGCGACATATTGTGCCCATGGTTCAGTTGAAAGTGAAAATTTGGATACCGGAGTTGTAATTCCTGGCAATTGGCGGCAATAAATTGGTGAACTACGAAATCTTGAGCCTTATGGTGGTCCTCAGTCAACAAAAATGGCTAAAAAAAATGAGAAACCATTTAAAAGATTACTTTAGCAGCGAAGAGCTGTACCATGGCAGTATAAAAATGTGTTTTGATCTTGCTTGTTACTAAGTATGCATAAAGAATATTAGTTTATTAATGTATTGTGTAGTATATAATATATTAAAACAATGTTTACTCACCACAGAGTCTTCAGTTTTTTTATTTCCTTTTGCACTTTTAACTATGTTATCCATTACAGGGAACCATTTTAGGTTAGGTACATAAACTTCAGTAGAGCCCGATCCAGATTTCTTCGACTTCTGTATTTTAATGCACTCTTGGTTGTAAGTGCATCTGAGGTTTTTTATTTTCTGCTTCAGCTCGTTAACTCCAAAGCCAGCAATTCCCAACCTTTGTACGATTTCCACCTCTGCGGCTTGTCTTTTGTTTCGATTTCTATAATGAATAGTACCGAGATTCCACAGACAGTCATATTCATGGTACAACTCCATGAGTTTACAAGTTTGCTCTTCAGTAAACTTCATATTCACACAGAACGACAGAACACGCCTGAACACACGAAAGTTAAACAATACAAGTCTCAAATACAGCTCAAGACAGCTTCACTCTACTAGAAACTCTACTCTACTACTGACTAATCACGTTTACACAAGTATAGTGTGGAGGAAAGTGAACATTTGGCCAGTGGTGGGGGAAGTAGAGTAGAGCTACTTTGTCACATGTTGCTAGTAACTCTACTCTACCACCTACTAGCTACTTGCCTAGATACTAGCCGCTAGTGAGTGTTTACACGGGTAGAGTTACTCTACTAGATACTCTACTATCACCCTCAACTCTACCCGTGTAAACCAGCTTATACAGTGCAGCTGATTGGTTAGCTTAGTCACATGACCATACACCAGTTTTATTTGTGAAATTGGAGGTTAATGTGCATTTTGATCTGGAGAGCATATTATTTTAGTGAAAGTGATCAATTATTTGTGAGGTAAGAGTCAGTTGTGAGGCATGGAAAATCAATTTAGTATTGATGAATTGGATGGTGGTGTTCCTTTAGGTTCCATTAACAGTGGATGCAGGAAAAGGAAGAAAATAGCAAGAAAAGTTGATGCTGCCAAAACCAAAAGGTATTCTACTCCTTCAGGAGTTAATATATTTGTCCCTTGCAATCATTATAACAGGAAATTGCAGTGTAAAAACATTAGACCTAGAGATGCTAAATTAATTAGGGAAAAGATTTATAAACAACCTGTAAAACTTCATCAAGATGTAATTGTTTCACATCTAGTACAGATCAGCCATATCAAAAGGCGTAGACCTAGAAAAGCAGTTGCAAACCTAGATTGTGATGGTAACTTCAAGGGTAAACATGCATTTACTACAACATATTTCATTCCTTCTGCAGTAAATGGTAAGAGGATCCCTGTTTGTAAAAGTTTTTTCTTGGATATTACAAAAATTGGCAGAACAAGGTTGTCTAATATAACAAAAAAAAAATCAATGCGGTTGAAAGTTATAGCAGAAAATAGAGGCGGAGACCGCAAAAGTCACAAAAGTGTTCATAAGAAGGAGAAAGTTCGTGCATTTATTTCTCCTTTGAAATCCACTGAGAGCCACTACAATCGAAAAAAAATCTAAACGGGTTTATTTAAACAGCCAGTGTAGCATCTCAAAACTCCATCAGGTATATCTTTCTACATTAAGTGAAGAGGAATCTTGTTTTAAAGTTTCCTTTGCTATGTTCAGAAATGTCTTTACTAACGAGTTCAATATTGGCTTTCGAACTCCAGCATCGGACGTCTGTAGTACATGTCTACTTTTAAAAGAGAAAATAAAAAGAGCTCCTCCTAATTCTCACGAAAAAAATATTCTTATGGCTGAAAAAACTGTACATAAGAGAAGAGCCAAAGCTTTTTATGACGCTCAAAATATTGAGCCTGAAGATACAGTAAGTTTATGTTTTGATTTACAACAAATACAGCCTTTGCCCAGGTCATGTGCTCAAGAGGCTTACTATCTACGCCAAATAAATTTTTATGCATTTGCAATAGTGGACTTGACCAAAAAATATCCAGTATTTTACACATGGACTGATGTACAAGGTGGAAAAGGGAGCACCGAAATTAGTTCTGCTTTGTTAAATTACTTGGAGAATTCGGACTTCCATGGAAAAACCAAGCTTCGTTTATTTTACGATGGTTGTGGAGCGCAAAATAGGAACAATATTGTAGTACAAACCCTTTCATATTATATGCATCAACCTAAAACTGAACTGACTGATATAACAATGTACTTTCCAGTGAAAGGGCACAGCTTTTTTATCGGCTGACCGCGTCTTTGGACGCGTTGAAAAAATCCTTCGTAAGAATCCCATAATCTTGTCAAAGGAAGAGTATGTTGCCCTATATAAAAACTGTTGGAGATGTTTAACAGCATGGTGAAGATTGGTTTATTTTTTATACCAAATCGACATTAGCAAATTATTTTAAGAATTTGGAGAACATTAGCAACATGAAAAGAATAATTTTCGAAAGGGATGCAATTGTTGAAAAGCAAATTGTAAGAAGACTGGGACAGTCACACGGACATTTAAGTTAACCGTAGGTGTTAAGAGACTACAACACTATCGTTTCCAAAAGAATGTGAATTATTTGTCATTATACAAGAAAGGTGTTAAAGATGAAGCCATTTTGAACGTGAAATTTCAAAAACTTTCCTCTCAACCACTGTATAAGTGATGATAAAAAAAGACAAACAAACTGTTAGGTGTCGTGTTCGGACCTGAGTGCAAAAACTTTACCAGGAGATCAGTTTGATTTTTACAAAAATATTTTGAACTCTGAAAGTGTTGTAGATACTGAAGAAGGTAATGAAGATGATGAACTTTGTGAATGTTTGAAAGAAGATGTTGCTGTCAGGATTTAAGCTTTTTTATGCAATGTTAAGTAACTTTTCAATGAGTGAATTCCTACAGGGTACTTAAATAATTTTACTTTGCTATGTTTTCTACTACTGGAACAACAATGTATAAATAAAAAAAAATTATATTATTTGTACCATTTACTTTACTTTTTTACTTTATATGAAGTGTTAAAAAAGTGTTTTGTCCGGTTTCCAAATGTTCAAAATGTGGTTTTTCCATATTGCTCGTTCAAAAGGCGTTTTGTCCTACGTTTGAAGTCAAACTTAAACTAAACTACAACATTTTTTGGACTTTTACTGCTTCATATTCATTTAAAATTGTATCATTGTGTGAATAAACATATACCACTTTATATACTTGACACAATAACTTACTTACAGGTTTTTTGCAATTTGCCAACGTTCATAGGAGTGTGACAAAACACGTTTTGAAAGTTTGCTCCTCATTTATGGAGGAAGTTAATATAAATAATTAACCAGAAACTTCTCAACAGAAGAAGAGGAAAAAGGGAGTGATTAACAAAGATGATTATAAAAGTGAAGTTATAAAGAAGGCTAGAATATCTGGATCAGCCTATACAAGCTATTCTGGTTAATCTTTTTCTGAAAGAACACCTGGAAATAGTTACAAGTAAGTAACCAAAGAACATTTTTACTTAAATATATGTACCTAACGTCTCTATAATATATTAGGTCAGCATAGTTTAGTAGTCTAGGCTTAGTTATTGCATTGCTATGTCTTTGATGAGTTCCTGCATTATATTACTAAGCTCAATTAATTTTTATGTTTTATTATAGGTGCAAACACAAGTGCTTCAAAAACATTGACGAAGATGAAAGGCTGCATACTTTTAAAAACTTCGTTGATCTGGAGACAAAGAACGAGCCAGATTGCTACTTACAGTTTCTTATGGCCCTCTCAGAAATTGAGGCTATAGATGCAATAAGGGCCTATGGGAGTATAGGATCTTCTTTGGGAAAATTCAAAACTGGTTTCTCCATACTTTGATATATATGTGTACAAAAATCATTATCTTGTTTCATACGGTTGGTACACGTGTTTTACCAAATTGCATTATAGGTCCTTCTTTCATAGACCCAATGTGTACTAGTCAATGTTGTATTCAGTGCTGTTTTGAAGTTAAATGTGAGGTTAAGTAGGTGATTTAACTGTAGTTTTATGTGAGTGGATTGTTTACTGGACTGAAAATATATTTTGTTTTGTTACACTAACAACATGGACACAGTATTGGCTTCATCCATCAAAAAAGGAGCAAAGTTTAAACTTAAGAGTCCTGAAAACTGGAATCGCACTAAAGCGAAAGAAATGAGAAATACTGGACAAGGGCACGTATCACTTCACAGTAAGAAAACCTGTAGCCGTCAAAGACTTTTCTGTTGTAAAATCTTGTTACAACAAAAAGTGTTTTGAAAGAATTGATAGCCTAACACAAACATATCTACAACCCCTTTTAGAATGGGCAAATAAAGGAATCTCAAGATAACTTTCTTGCAGGCTGTATGAAGTTACACGTTGTCGATAAGTCAAGAAAATGACTAAATGCTAAGGTTGATAGGCAATTAACTTGGGATTACACCTTAAATGATCGTGGTATTGTAAAACCTGTTTGTCGATTATTACTTACAAGCCTGTTTTAACTCCCTAATAAAAAGATCAGGGTGGCGCAGAGAAACGGGAAATTTTAAAGTTGTTGTTGGTACACCTGTAAGGCTCGTAGGAGTGGGGGACGGAAGTCATGATACCAAGTAGTAACGGTCATTTAGTTGAGATGGAGCAGTGGAGTGGTGCGGAGCGTGCCGTTGCCGTGAGGGCGTATTAAAAAAATGGCGACAGTGTAACAGCTGCACAACGAGTGTTCCGACGCCATTATGATATTCCTCCCCGCGGTTGAGTTCCTTCTTCACATGCCATAACATCATGGGTTCGGAATTTTGAAGAGACTGTTTCGGTCTTAAAGAAAAAACTTCCTGAGCGTATAGTGACTGTTCGAACCCCAGAAAATGTTGATGCAGTGCGAGTCGCTGTGGAAAGGAGTCCACTTCGTTCTGTACGAAAAATCGCCTCATAATTGCGACTTGAGCGTCGGAGTGTGTAAAGAATATTGCACGGCCTGCAGTTTCATCCTTACAAGCTTCTGATTGTTCAAGCTCTAAAACCAAATGACGGTGAGTTACGCTTACAATTTTGTGAACAGCTACTGAGTAAAATCAATGAGGACGCTAATTTCCTTGAAAATCTTTGGATGTCTGATGAGGCCCACTTTCATTTAAATGAACATGTCAATAAGCAGAACATGCTTTACTGGGCTCGCAGAAATCCCGGTGAACTTCATCAAAGTTCGTTACACAGCCTTAGAGTTACTGTATAGTCTGCAGTGCCTTGTCGAGGGATAATTGCTAGTAGAGGCCCTTCTCTTCGCAGATGATGTCAAGATCTTCACAGTAATCTCTCACCCAGAGGATTTTGCAAGGTTTGCAGACTAGCCTTAATAGTGTCCTTGATTGGTGCAATACAAACAACATGAAGTTGAACTCTTCCAAGTGCTCTGTGATGTCCTTTGGTCGGTTGCGCGATCCACGCTATTTCCAGTACACCTTGGATGGCCGAGCTCTGGATAGAGTGTTCACGGTGAGGGACTTGGGTGTTACCTTCTCTGCTGATTTCTCCTTTAACGCTCACGTGGATGATCTGTGCAGACGGGCACACAGGATGTTGGGTCTCATCTCAAGGTCGAATCGTGGCATGACCAGCCCTGTTGTTTTAAAAACGCTTTATTCTTCCTTTGTGCGGCAACTATTGGAATATGCTAGCCCCGTTTGGTCTCCCTACCGCTTGACTCTCATCTGGAAACTCGAGGCTGTCCAGAGGAGGTTCTTAAGGCTGGTGGGAACGAGGCGGGGACATCAATTCAGGGAAGTTCCTCTCGCGGATCTGCAGAACGAGCTACTCCTACCAGATTTCCTAGCCAGACGAAAGGCTGCAGATGTCCTGTTCCTTGCCAAATTGCTGAATGGTCTGCTTGATTGTCCTTCTCTCCTCGCACAAGTGGATATCCGCATTCCTTCAGCTACTCGGTCGCGTGATCTGTTCGGCAGGCGTCACTCTCGGCGGGATTATGACTTTCACGGTCCCCTCGCCCGAATGATGAGGCTGGGAAATAACTTCTGCCACCTTGTCGATCTTTTTCACGACAGTGCTTCGACCATCCGGAGAAGAGTGCTGGCATCCCTCCGCGGTCCTGTGTAGAAACACAATTTCTAATCTTCACATGTTGTATGGTAATTGATTTCATTGTTATGCTTGTTACCCCTCATATTGATTGTTGTGTTCCTGAATAGTTTACTTCTTTGTTGGTATGTATTATGCCGTTTGTTGTTACTATTTACTTGTACTATTAATTGTTATATTTAATCATTTATGTTGTTGTTTTTGTTAGATTGTTATCACTGTCAACATTATTGTTATTTAACCCATTGTTTCTTTCTTACAGTTGATATGTAAATATTTATATATGTGTATTACCCGCTTGTACTTTGGCTTGTTGCCGTTGGAATGTAAAAAAAAAAAAAATGGACCTTACTTCGAGGATGGTAATGGTTCCACTGTAACTGTCACATCTGAACGTTACATTCATATGCTGAAGACAGGTCCGTGCGCATGGGGGGGGGGGGTTTTGGGGGTTCAAACCCCCCCCCCTTTAAGATTGGGATATATCATATTGTTTCCATATATCAGTTTAATTATGCTCTATTGCGCCGTCAGTTTACGCGCAAAATCAAAAATTCTCTCTATGCTCTTGATGTCTGCAATGAGGATGCTTTTCCTAATGTCCATAAAATCTTGAGGGTAATGGCTGTACTACCAGTAACAACTTCGACAAACGAACGCTCTTTCTCAACATTACGCAGGTTGAAAAATTATTTGCGTTCTATCATGAGTGAAAATCGATTGAACGGATTGGCATCACTGAACATTCATCGAGACATTGAAGTAGATGTGAACTCAGTATTAGATTTTTTTCTGTACCTCGACGCATCAACTTATTGAAAGAGTAGATCACATATGTTTTTATTTGTAAAAGTTTTTACTTTGTTTAAAGAATGAGTTACAAATGTATTAAAAGTATGTAGTTTTACAATTTTATAATAAACTCATTTTCCATACGTATTAATTTTTAATCTATTACTTATTTAAGTTTCTTCTTTTTTATTTCATAAAATAAGTATAGAACCCCCCCCCCTAAATAAAATTCTGCGCACGGCCCTGGCTGAAGACATTTTTTGCTCCACGGCTTCATGCTTTTCCAGATATTGACATTCAGCAAACCTGGTTTCAACAGGATGGAGCCACCTCACACACTGCCAATCTGTCAATGGCAGCATTGATGCGTTTGTTTGGGGAGCGCATAATTTCAAGGAACGCTAACGTCACTTGGCCTCCACGGTCTCCAGACCTCTCAGTATGCGACTTCTTTCAATGGGGACATCTAAAGAGCGTTGTGTACCGGACTAGGCCAATAAATCTTCTTGAGTTCAAGACTGAGATTGAAGAACACGTCACCAACATCCCAGAGAACACATTGCGTCGCACAATGATAAGTTTTCGAAATCGATTGAATGAATGTGTTAGGCGCAATCGACAGCACTTACTTAACTGATGTTATTTTTTAAAAGTGACTTTAACTTTATTTTTATTTCCAACATTTCTCATGTAATTTTCACTCTTGCCTAACACATTTTAAGCATTAAAAAGTTGTTTGTACAATTCATTGGTTTATTATGATTATTTAAAAATTTCCCGTTTCTCTGCGCCACACTGTACAAGATAAGGTAGTTAAGCGACATACTTTTTTTTAAAAAAGAGGAAAACATGACAGCCACAATAAGATCAGCTGTGATGTTTGGGCCTTGGCTTTAGATCACTTAACCCTTTGAAGCACAGTGGCATCATAGTGAAACCACCTATGTTTTTATTTCTATTCCTTTCCCGCATAGTGGTGCATATACGAAACCACCTTCCAGAAGTGATTTAGGACGCATTCTAGCGGCAAATTACGTAACCGCTCCACTAGATTCGCCCAAATCCCGGCAGGAGCGTTGTTTGCCACGACTGGGTGAAAGAAGAGTCCATGCCTTGACTGAGTGTGACATATTTGTATTTCTTTTGTGCTTTGATCACTTTTGGTAAGTACAAACATATATTTTCAGTAAAAATGTACTTAAATATATACATATAAACTATAATAATTAGATTTGAGATGCCAGGCGAATAAATATTAGGCGTTATTGTGGTGGTTTCACCACATGACCACCATGCATTTGGGGTCGGCCGTCGTTTATACTACGTACCAGTTGCTAAACCTGTTTTATATTGTTATTTTTACTATATAAAACTACTTATTACATTTTTTACAACTGCTTATTGATTTCAGGGGGTACTATAACCATGGAGAACAAATCCATAGAGGCTTGGCTGGCGGAAACTGAAGACATCCCATCTGACCCTGAATCAGAGGACGACGAAGATCAAGTATACCCGGATGTTGCTGAAGGAATATACACAGTTGCAGAAAATGGAATCTTAGAGGTAGATTATTTGGACCTAGCCCAAACAGCTGAAGGTAATGAAATCCCGATTTTAATTATTAATGAAAATGACTTTCAAGATAATCATAGTGCAGAGGGGGTAGAGCCTGGCATTCCCGAAGGTAATGCAGTCTTGGACGTTCAAAATCAGCCTATGGACGTTCAATTTGATGAGGACTCTGAGCCTTTGGCTAACAGACTTTACAAAGATAATGTTACGTGGTATCAAAAGTACTACTTACCCAATAAGTCGTATGATTTCAATGAACGCACAGGTCCCCTAATTGACGCTTCAACCCCAGTTGATGTGTTTTCAGCTCTTTTTCCCGACGATCTAGTTGACAAACTTGTGTTTGAAACCAATGTTTACGCTACCCAAATAGGTGGGGGCGTTATCAGATTTCCAACAACAAGGAAAGAAATGAAAGTGTTTCTAGGCCTAAATATCCTAATGGGAATAAAAAAACTTCCCTCCTACCGTGATTACTGGTCTTCAGAGGCAGATTTGAGAGATGACTACATATCTTCATACATGTCTGTGAACAGATTTGGCTGGCTTTTAACAAATTTACATATAAACAATAATAATGACATGCCCCGAACGAGATTCTCCTAATTATGACAAACTATATAAGATCAGGCCTCTCCTAAACAAGCTTCAAGAAACCTACAAAGCATGCTATGCTCCATCTCGATTTCAATCAATTGATGAGAGCATGATTCCATTCAAAGGTCGGAGTGGAATCAAGCAATATATGCCAGATAAGCCAACCAAACGTGGGTACAAAGTTTGGGTGAGGGCTGATGAAAAAGGCTTTATCAGCCAATTTCAAATCTACGAAGGTAAAAGGGCTGGAATAGTTGAAAAGAATCTTGGGCAAAGGGTAGTAACAGAACTCACTGAAGAATTAGTAAAATAAGAATTATGTAATATATTGTGACAATTTTTTTAGCTCAGTCAATCTAATGATTTACTTACAGAAAAACAATATTCAAGCTTGTGGTACAACAAGAGCTGACAGACAATTTTTTTCCAAAAGAGTGTTTGCCTGAAGGGAAACATATGAATCAAGGAGAACATGACTTCATGTCAACTATGACTGGAATTGTAGCTGTCGAATGGAAAGACAAGAGAGGTATCTACTTTCTTTCTAATTACCACAATCCTAACGAAGTGACAACTGTAAACAGAAAACAGGCAAACGGTGAAATTGTAGCTGTTCCATGCCCTATATTAGTAAAGGACTACAATGCTCACATGGGCTATGTCGATAAGGCAGACATGTTTGAAATCTACCTACTCAATAGATCGCAAGTCCAAAAAGTGGTGGCACAGAATCTTCTGGCACTTTCTGGACACAACCATAGTAAACTCTTTTATCATATTTTCAATGCTATCCCAGGGAAAACCACTGACACTAAAAGAGTTTAGGAGAAGCGTGTCAAAAGCCCTTCTGGGAGTACCTCGTGGAGAAACTAGAGGAAGACGAAGTTCTTCAACTCCAATCAACAACTACAAACCAAAGGTTCCACAAGAACTTCGTTTTACGGAAAATGCACACATGCCAGTAAGAGGAACGTCTCGACGTTGTGCTCAATGCTCCAGCAAAGAAGAAGTTCATCGGTCGAAATGGGTATGTGAAACGTGTGGTGTTGCCCTTTGTTTGAGTGAACTAAAAGATTGTTTCCGAGCCTATCACCGAAAGGAATAAATAAAAAGTGTCCACATATGAAGTAATAATAACATTATCAACACAATCAGTTTTGGATTGTTAGAATAGTCATTTATTGATTGTATTAAATAAAAGTTGGTGGAGAAAATTTAATTTTATTTGCATACACCCAAAGACCGTACTTGCATAGTGGTTATGCAGTGAAACCACCTCAAAAATAAATATAAATTATGATTGACAAAATCTAAAAATAAATGTACTGTACTTACAAAGGTTATTTCTATAGGGAAACAATATAAAATCACTAAAATATTAATTTTTTGTAAAACGTGCTTCAAAGGGTTAAAGAGTATACCTAACAAACTCAGTCATTATACTAAGTCCAACCGTGTATATTTTGAAAATCCTGACTTAAATATAAAACAAATCTATCGATCTTTAGGAAAATATTTTACTGAAAATACGGGTCAACACCTAAATCAGATATCTGTGATTACTGTAAGGAGTGTGACGTCAAGCTTGAGAAGAATAACAACGATCCTTGTCGTCCCTTGTATATGGTTCACAAGAGAAAGGCAGAAAAACACAAGGCATTAAAAAATGAATATATTGCTTTGTCTAAATCTGAAGACACAGAAAATCTAGTTATAGAATTTGACTATGCGCAAAATTTGCCACTACCCAAACTTAATGTTTGTAAACAGTTTTATAAACGATTAGTTTGGTTATATGTATTTAATGCACATTGTCATAACGATGACTCTGCTACATTTTACACATTTCTATAATCTCAGGCAAAAAAGGCCCTAACACTGTCACTTCATTTTTATTCAATTTTATTAAAAATAAGATTGAAAAGTATCCCAACACGAATAAAGTTGTGCTTTTTGAACGACGCTGCTGGTGGACAGAATAAACATATAACAGTCATGAAATTTTGTTCTTGGATATCCAAAACTTACAACCTTGAAGTGCTTCAATTATTTCCTGTTCGCGGGCACTCATTTGGTCAGTGCGACCGAAACTTTGGTGGTGTGATAAAATCTAGCCTAAAAGGTAAACAATACATAGAAACTATGCACCCATACTTCTCAAAAATTTTTTTATGCCGAGCTAACTCATCGCCATTTGAACTTATTCATGACCCTACAATTATTTTTGACTGGGAGAAAGGTTTAACTCAACATTTCTTTCTTAAAAACACCATTTAAGAAAGGCACTCCCTTCAAAATACAGACCTACTGCATGCTGGTGTATAAGACTACTGGAACTGTTGCAGCATCAAAGAGCTACCACCCTATGTATGAGCCTTTTCAGTTTATGACAGCTAATAGGCCTATTACAGATGCTTTGACTCTAGATATAGCTCCAGAAGGTGTCGAAAAAAAGCCAAAATCAAGGATGTAAGAGATCTTCATCCATACCTCAAAGATGAAAATAAAGATTTTTTTGAATCCCTCTTTACTAAAAGTGCTCAACCTGAAGATGAAGAAATAAATGACTCTGGAGTTGGAAATGTGCAGTGATTAAGATACTGTAAATATATTAAGACTTTTTTATGCACTGACTATCTCTTGTTGTGTGAAACTAAATGTTTCTATATGGTAGCATATTGTACGATACCTTTTCATTTTTATTTCATACAATGTTTTAAGGTTTCTGGATTAGCTTTTGTTTGTTTAATTTAAAATAAACTAAACTATCTAATTAAATGTTTTATTTTAATTCCTGTGTTTCAATATCAACATACATAGTTCAAATTAATGTACTTCGACTCTTTAAGTTAATAGGCCCTTCTTGTAAAGAACAAACTAAATAATGTTCTCGTAAAACGGGCCTATGAAATATTGTGCGTGTTCCTTTTTTCCTAATATTTTAAATATGTGTAAGTATTTAAAAAGTATATAAATATAATTATAATGAATTGATTAATATACACACTAAGAACACAGTTTTCAAACAATTTGCTAGATTTTATTAGAAAAGTGGCAAAACTTTGAAGCTATATATCTCAAAACACATATTTGCACGAGAGGCCCTTATTGCACCTACAGCCTCAATTATTATTATATTTGTTACAGTTATCTACGGATTTGCACGCAATTTTCAAGGTCTAAGAGCGTCCTTTTTAATGAAATAATTTATGATGTAATATGATAAAGTCTTATGACAATTTTTCACTCAAATGTAGGCATATATCTAGTAATTATAATTTTTATGCCCGTGGTTAAGAGATTTAACCCTCCGAGTGTTTTGCGTCAGATTTCTGACGTTTACGCAACACAGTAATTTTCTACCGATATTACCGATTGTCAATAGCGATATCGAGATTATTCGAATACTATGTGATTCTAGAACATCTAGGCTTCATGGTTATTGTATAATGCCTTTTGTTTTGCCATAAAAAATGTAGTTTATTCACTCTTTAGTTTGAAGAACATCAGCTTCGCCAGTTCATTTGACATTAGAACTACTAACCCTTGTTAAAAGTCAAATACCATTTTTACTGGCTTATTTCAGGTTTTGCGTGAGTCGAAGTATATATTTTAGGTTTAATTAAATTACATTTCTGACGCCACAGTTGAGCCTCTTTCCATCAAGGAAATACAATCAGGCCTCAGAAATCTGGTTTGGTCAAATACATATCCTTCCGGCCCTCTTAATGTACATCCGTTGAAAGATATCTCCAGTGTTTAAGTTGACTTAGTCTTATTGTCCCTTTAAGAAACTATGTATACGAAGAAATTCAAAGACGGTCTACGGCCTTTTTACCAACGAACGGTCTAAAAGCGCCTATTCCCACATTTCACACAGTTCAGTTTGCCTTGTCATTATAAAGAAAAATATACACATATGTTGGTTTTCAAGCCGTACTTTTGTCAAAACGTCTACTAATGACCCTTGTAATCTATTTCCGGTCTAAGATACTTCAAATGCCATAATTTGGTTTTCCTTTTTATTACGTCGAAAAAAATAAATATACTTTCGTAAGGCTGAAAAGTTAATGTGGTAAAATGTATCTATTTCAGCCGTTTAAATTCACTTCTTGTCTAATTAATTTACAGTTTCATACTTGAGTTTACGTTGTTGCACCGATCAAGAAAATATGTACACATGTAGGTTTCGAATGATAACGTACATGAAAAGCAGCGTCTATTTCCGGTTTACAACATTTCTAGTAATATATTTGATTTAGATATTTTTACCCCGATCAAGAAAATATATGCATACAAAAGCTTAAAATTAATACTTTGGTCGCTTGTGTTAGTTAAATTTGGATTGTTTTTTGTAAATATTAAAATATTATAATTATTATTCCAAATTCTTAAGTATTCCAGAAATCTTTTCCGATTTCATCTTCATAAAAAACCAGAACTATTGCTTATTATAGTATCTTAACACCCCGCTAGAGCGACTGCGTTAGTCAAAAAGTGGTTGTTTGATATAACATCAACAAGTATTAGTGCGGTGTAAAAGTTTTATTATTTATAAGCTATATAGTGGATCTGGAGAACAAAAGGTAAGACTTTGTGCGTTTTTAATGATAAAATATTGTAGAGCATGATTAGGCGTATTTCCTCTTATAACTGTATTTAGTTTCATCTACGTTCAGAAAACAGTTTTTAGGTTAGAATGGTGCAACGTGGTTTTTCCTAATTTGAGGAGCCCCAAATTGAGTAGTTATTAAAATAAAACTAAATTAAGGGGGTTTCGTTTTCAGATTGCTCCTCGTAAGAAATGGGACGAAGAAAGGATG
Organism: Homalodisca vitripennis; assembly: GCF_021130785.1. Taxonomy (NCBI): domain Eukaryota; kingdom Metazoa; phylum Arthropoda; class Insecta; order Hemiptera; family Cicadellidae; genus Homalodisca; species Homalodisca vitripennis. Next base: position 30,943 of record NW_025779112.1, on the reverse strand, counting down.
AAAGAAGCAGTGGATGTGGTGAGGAAAAAAGAAATGGGAAGCTTTAAAGCAGCCAGAATATATAATGTTCCGCAAACAACACTAGAAAGATATGTAAAGTTAGCCGAAAACAACCAAAAAGTCAAGCTTATTGGAAGACAACAAGCCCTTGCTTAAGTTTTAGAGACAGATCTTGTCGAATATTGTAAAATTATGGAGGGAAGATTCTATGGACTAAGCGTTAAGGATGTTAAGTCAATGGCATACCAACTAGCCATAAGAAACAACATTAATACTTCGTTTTCAAAGAAGAATGAACAAGCTGGATGGAAGTGGTTAAAGAATTTTTTCAAAAGAAATCCACGGTTGTCCGTAAGGCAACCGCAAGGACTTTCCTTGGCAAGAGCAAAGGGTTTTAATCCGAATGATGTTAAACGATTCTTTAACTTGTATGAGCCTAGTTTTGAAAAGAATCAAGAACAATCCGGCTCGCTTGTATAATTGTGACGAGACGGGTATAACTATAGTGCAAAGCAAACATACGAAAGTAGTTGCATTAAAAGGGAAAAGTCGAGTAGCTTCCCTTCAATCTGCTGAGAGAGGCGCACTCATAGCGGTTGTGACATGTATGAGCCCAACAGGACACTACATCCCACCTTTAATTATTTTCCCAAGAAAAAATATGAAGCTTGAGCTTATGAATGGAACTCCACCTGTACGATTGTCATCCTTCAGGGTGGATTCAATCTGAAATATACACACGTTGGATGCAACATTTTATCAGCCACGTGAAACCGACTGCAGACGATCCAGTTTTACTGGTGCTTGATAGTCACACTAATCACACCAGAAACCTGGATGTCATCACTACAGCCCTAGACAACAACGTCACAATTGTAAGCCTTCCCCCACATAGCTCTCATAGAATGCAACTACTAGACGTTGCTTTCATAAAACCCCTAAAAACATTCTATGACAAAGAAATTGAAACCTGGCTTAGGGGAAATGTTGGAAGGGTGGTAACTATTTATCAAGTAGGGGAACTTTTTGGTAACGCATATTTAAAAGCTGCGACTGCTCAGAATGCTGCTAATGGTTTCAAAAACAGCGGTCTTTACCCAATCAACAAGCACATTTTTGGAGAACAAGACTTTCCGCATTTTGTAGGCGCACTTGAATCGGCAAGTACAAACACCACCAATCAAGTTCCGAATCAGGATCTTAATAGATCTATTGAAGTCCACTCGATTGATCCACTTTTGCCTTCATGCAGCAATAGTTCTACAAGTGTATTACAATCCAAAGGGAATATGTAAATATGCAAAGTGAACCTTCGCCTATCGCAATGGTCAGGGCGTCAGACATTTCTCCAATTCCAAAAATGAGTGAGCAAGACCTAAAAAAACATTCTCGCAGTCAGGTAGCAGAAATAATAACCAGCACTCCACATACAAAATGTGTTGAAAACAAGAACAGGAAGAAGTTGGAAAAATAATCCAAACAGAAACTAAAAATCGTAAAAAAAGTTTGTTGGATTAGCGAAGAATGAAACAAAGAAAAATGACAAGAGGAAACATCCAATCAGAAAAGTGAAGAAGGAAAGTGTGATAACGTTAGAAGACAATAAAAAAAGTTACAAAGGAACCTGTGAAAAAAGTGCTATTAGACCTAAGGGAGATAGGCCTATGAAGAAAAAAGTTTTTCGCTAGCTGTGGGATTCTTCAAGCGAATCTGACGAAGAGGAGCAGATTGTTTTTGCTGACGATTCTGCGGATGATGATTACGAAGAGGGCGATGCAGAATGTTTATACTGCACTGGTTTGTTTTCAGAGGACAGAAACGGAGAAGATTGGATCCGCTGCAAAGCGTGTTCACGGTTGTCACATTTTAACTGTGCTAACGTAGTAAAGGCAGTGTTCGTGTGTGATTTTTGTGCAAAAAGGAAGTAAAATTTGAAATAAATTTTATGCCTAAATGTCAAGATTGTAATAGACTACTTATTTTTTGTTCTTGTATAAATCTCAAAATTTGTCAAAATTATTTCAATTCATTTTACATTTTTGAACCGTAGTTTAATTAGTGGTATGATTGCTTAATTATTACAAAATTAGTTCTTTTGCATAAGTTAATAGACAAAAAGCTATTTTTGTTTGTATCAAATAACACCAAAGTTTGCATTAAATATATAACATACATTTTGTTATTTTTCCTTTAAAAGTCCCTATATTTCCATTTATTTATATGGTAAATTAATACCTCACCAAATTAGGAACATGTGCGCCCAATTTTGGGAAATTGTATACTTTTCGTTTTTTTACTGTAGCCACTTAAATATAATTATATTTGATTTGGATGAGGAAAGACTGATGGGTAATAATCCAATGTGTAAAACACACCATTATTGAAATGAATGTGTCTTTATTTTTTTGACTTCCGTTGATTGAAAAAAAACCTCCCCAAGTAAGGCACACTTACCCTAATAATCCACTTTTGTTTTAAAATTACGTGTAAAAAAAACTATTGATTTTATCTGGCTTATACGATTTATTAATTATATTTAAACCTAGAACACAATGATCGGTTAGACATCATGTGCAGTACTAAATGTATTTATATTTTTGGATTTTATAAAAATGCGGTCCAAACAAGACTTACTCGGGTCAGTTATTCTGCTGGTATTAATGAGCATATAAACCCGTTATTATTCATGAAATTTGAATAGTTTTGTGTTCGTGAAGTGCCCTTAACCCGTATATTGATATTAATATCTTCAATAAAAAGTATATTATTAGTTTAACTAAAAAACCCTCATTGAAATGTTTATTACGTGTAATTAGAATAAAAATATATTACAATTCTCAAGTAAAAGATGTATATTCAAGAATTCCATTTTATAATCTATAAATATCAAGGGAAAAGATAGAGGATGTGATTTGTAATTCTTAAGATATAGAAATTTTCGAAAGCCCCTATAAAATAATGTTGTCATCTTATCTTTATATGTTATCAGGTGGTCACCTATAATTTTTACTCAAGTTGTAACCGTTTTGGGAGGCAGAAATAAGAATAACATACTCTCAGAAGACTGCTTAACTTGGAATTTAACCATATCCCGGAGGCGTGCCTCAGCCTCAGATTATATCAAAATCGAAATCCCCCCCCCCCCAGATTAGGTTATTCAAGTTACGCCTATGGTTGCAAAACAGGTATTAAATGTAACTAATTAAATAATTAATATATTAAAAAACAACTACCCATAAAGTAGCAGTAACAATTTCAATAACCATGATGATAACTGAATTATTATCTTTGTTATTTTTCGACTTTTATTTTTAAGTATAAACCTCTTGGAAAAAATCTGGACTATGGTTCCCACAGGATGTTTTGAAATTCCTGAAGTTTCCGTTCTCACAGGAAACTCTCACAAGAAGTCCGAGTCCCCCCTCTACACTCCTCTTCGGTCAAAGTTCAACTTTTGAACGTAACTTAACTGATCCCCATTTCTATATCTTATTCGATGCTAGTCTATCTTACCAGAAGCATCGTGTTCTATATAGTCTGATCTTTTCGTGTTGTGTTGTGCGATGGAAGTACTGCAAGGAGAGCGTGGTCTAACACCTTAACCGAAACACCGGTCTCAGGTAGCAATTGGGAAATTTCTTTCTACTTGTTGGCAATACTGCTTATCAAATCTATTCGACGGTCCCAGTAGCTTCCCCCCTCCCACCACTCGTCTCAAACAACCCGGTTTTGTTCAGTTTTACACGAGGCCTTTACCGTTACTTATCGATTTTTAAAACTCTACCGGTCTGACGTACCGGATGTTTCAGTTAGTGAAAGTTTGTTGAGATCTCCTGTACCGGGTGTTTCGCTTTGCGTTTCTCAGTGACGAAAACGAATATAGTAGTGTTCAACTTCCAGTTTTTTATTACTTTATTTGAGGATTCCAATTCCAAAACCGGCTAATTGACAAAATTTAAAAAGATTTGATTGTTATTGAAACATGTTCATTAGACTGAATTGCGCATGTCCAAATAGTTTTCAAGTGGCAAAAGTAGGTAATTCCCTTTTAAAATTCAATGTGAAAACTGGATACAGATTCAAACCGGTCTAATTGCATTTGAAAACTTTTCCAAAACTGCCCAGTTGCAAATGCCATAAGCAGTTTCAAAACTGGCTAGTTCCTGGCTTTCAATATGGCACATTTATAAGGGTCAGTTACAAAACTAGCTAGATGTAGCAGAAAATGTGCACTGACTCATCTGGTAAGCTTTTCAAAAATTCTTAATACAACAATATCTATTACACTTTTTATAGTAACACCAATGTTTTTTCAAAAGTTCATTAATTTCTTCAGTTGGCTACACTGACTTTCACTCTGTGCCTGTATTATTTATCTTGGCTTGAGATCATTGAAAAGTGTGCAGTTTGGTTTGTAGGTTATTCCTTGCTTGGTAACAGTTTTGATTTAATTTTAATTTGTGAAAATGAGTACAAATATAATTTTGGAAGATGAAGTAAGAAGGGATGGAGTGATTAAAAGTGTGTGTGGGAAGGAAAGCCGTAAAAAGGTAAGAGATCATACTAAGTGGAAGAAAAAATGTTAAGAAGAGACAAAGACATGTCTCTAAGAAACTGCCTACTCTTAAAAGGTGCAATCATGATGAAAAGAAGAAATCTGTGTTTAAATGTGACACTTTGAACATGCAAGACGTACGAAAGTTTCATCAGGCCTTCTATGCTTCTTGTGATAAAATAACACAGGATGCATTCCTGTTGAAATACATTAGCAATGAAACGCCAACCAGGCCTGGGCCTAGTCATCGTAAAGGTAACAATAATCCTGGTCCTGCCGAACATTTAGTCAAACGGGTATGTACAAACAGATATTTTGTCCCTAGATTTAGAGTGGAAAGTGGACACCATGACGTGCAGGTTTGCCAAAAACAGTTTTTAGACATACTAGGAATATCGAAACATCGAGTGCAGCTTATTAGCAGGCGCAATCTGTTAACTTCTGAAAGCCCTAGGGAAAGGCGAGGTGGGGATCGATTTACAACTAAGTATTCTGACAGACATGGCTCGGTTAAAACATTCATTGAGTCCTTAGAACCCCTTGAATCTCATTACTGCAGGGAAAAAGGTTGTAATAGAAATTACCTATCAAGTGACCTGACCGTGAAGAAGTTATGGTTAGCCTACAATGCTAGTGCACCTGATGATCGTAAGGTTAAATATGAATATTTCAGGAAAATTTATAACGGAGAGTACAATATAAGTTTTAAGACTCCTGCTACAGACGTCTGTTCCACTTGTTTGCAGTTGAAGGATCAGATAAAAAGTGCACAAGGTAACGATAAAATTAACTTGATGACTGAGCTTAGGGTGCATAAGCTAGTAATTTTTATGAAAACCTTAGAACCACTAAGGATGGAGTGAAAAAACTTTCCTTCGACGTGTTTTCCATCGATACTTCCTAGGCAATGAGGAAAATTCCATTTGCCCTCAAAGTCTTTCGCTACACTTTTCCAGTCCTCAGAGGTTGATGGAAACTGAAAAGGAAAGTCATACATGTTAATAATATATAAATGTCTGGGATCTTATCTCTGCTCAGAGTTACACAGTAAAATTTTAATATTTAAGTCATTTTTTCATCACTCCCTGTCTATATTTACTTGCTACATATTGAGTACTAACGACATGTCAATTTAATTTCTAGGATGAAAATCAAGCGACTGCCGATAATACTGAAACACAGTAACGACTCTTTCCATACAGATGATGTACAATCGCCGACACCACAAGATGACACTTCGCATGGAAGACGTTTTTCGGCTTCGACATCTCGACCCCGTCCAACGCTTCTAAAAAGGATGACACCCACGCAACAAGCAACACTCACAGGCGAATTGCTAGACTGTGAATGAACATTTCAAGCGTCCTCGACCTTCCGAAGACAGGCATGACATTTTCGGTAAAAACGTTGCTAATGTTTTACGCGAGGTCCTAGTTCCACAACGAATCTTAGCCGAGAAATTTATAAACGATGTGTTATTTCCATGCTCAAATGGGCACATTAACAAGTTCTCATGGCTTAACTAAAGTGCCGCGATTCCCACAACACCACGAAGTCCCTCTGCCCGTTCAAAGCGCATCTACTAATTCTACCACCTTTTTCGATAATAATTGATATTGCGGCTACAATCAAATGGGAATGCCACTACAGTCTCCGGGACCCTCAGGGTACCATCTTACCCAATCTGCCATTGCACCCAATCAACTGTCACCTAACAATGACTCACTTGGAGGAAGAAAGACAAAGAAACCTCCCGTTTATCAGCAGCTCACCCAGTTGACTAGGACACCTACTGAACTGTCACAATATAACGACGCAGATGAAGGTATTACGGCATCACGCTTTGTTTCTTCGTACCTCCCTGATGATGAACAATAATTTCACCTATGAATAATGTGTAGCATCATTCAATTTAATCTTTATAATGTCTCTTTATTAAACAATTAAATAATTTTTGAATAATAAATTAGTTTAACTTACCTTCATATAATCCTTATGAAGTACTTTGTAAATAGCTTTACAAGTTTCTGGAACAATTAAACTTAGAGTCTGCGGTGATATCGCAGTAGAAAATTTCAAATCTTCATATGATCTTCCTGTAGCCATAAATCGTAATGTGGCACTCAATCTTTCATGAGGTGAAATTGCGGCCCTCATTAAGGTATCCTTTTTCTTGATGATCGGGGCCACCGACGATAAGAGTCTAAGATATGTGTCCTCATCCATCCGTAAATAATTGTGCCAATCTTTCGGGCTGAACCTCAGCTCTTTTAATAAATTTACGTGGGAATAAACTTTTCTCTTCTGTAACCAGTCTTTAGTCCACAACTTTCGCTTCACTTTACTTTCACTACTTTTGACAGCTAAGAGCAATCCAACAACAGCAAGAGCATCGTCATCATCTGTTGACGCCATTTCGCGAACTAACTGGCAAGCCTCAATGCTGGCCTTCGTATATTCCGCAGCGTGTGGATACCCCTTTATTTCTAGGTTCGCCTCGAGGCCGGGCGCCTTGAGGCAGGCCTTCGGATTTTCCGTAGCGTGTGGAAGAGGCTTATGGTGGAATATTTGAGTCTATGCTGACATTTTGTTGTATTTTGTTTTTATCTGGTCTCTGGTGTCTCGTAAGTTATTATAAGAAATGATGACGAGGAAGTTGACGTTGTACATGACAGTGAACATGATACCGATTCGGAGGAATCAATCAGCTCTTTTTCTGAGACAACACGCCAGATACTGCTATCATCCCCACCTCCACCACGTGGAAAAGCAATAGGACTACTTCGAGGAGCAGTCTTAGGTATACCTGGAAGAGGATTAGGTGTATTTAGAAGACCAGCGGGTCCATCTGTGGAAGGAGCAGAGGGTCCATCTGGGGAACGAGCACCCGGTCCATCTCCGGTAGGAGCAGCGGGTCTCTCTGTGGAAGTAGCAGCAGGTCCATCTGTGGAACGAGCACCCGGTCCATCTCCGGTAGGAGCAGCGGGTCTCTGCGGAAGGAGCAGCAGGGAGGGGAAGAAGATCAGCAATAGGTCAACTACGAGGAGCGACAGCTAATCAAAGGTTGAGAGGGGGCCTACAGCAAGGAGGAGTGCCAGCTTATTGAGGCCGAAGAATAGCAGCTCCAGAATACACAGCTGACGGAAAGAAATATCTAGGTAAGGATTCAATTACTATATGGGATAAAGATTTATCTGAAATAAGAAGAGCACCTCAAGGTCGAGCTCGACTACATAATGTAGTTATAAGGCTTCCAGGACCCAAAGGAGACGCTCGCAACATTAGGTCACCTTCAGATGCCTTTGCTTTATTCTTACCAGATCAAGAACTTGAACAAATAGTATTAAATACTAATAAATGGATTCAGGTAGCCCAAGAAAACTATGAGCGTGAACATGACGACTTACCTACAACTCTTACCGAACTTAAATCTTTGTTAGGTTTGCTCATTTATGCTGGTGTTATGAAGTTATTACATCAAAATATAAGTGATTTATGGAGTACTAATGGCACTGGCATTGACATATTTCGTAGCGTAATGAACCAAAGGCGTTTTGCATTTTTACTCAGAGCATTGCGTTTTGACAATACCGACGATCGAGAAGAAAGATTGGCGGTCGATAACCTAGCTAAAATAAGGCCACTGTTCGATCCATTCGTCGAAATATGTCAAAATGCTTACTCACCAAGTGAGTATTTAACTCTTGATGAAATGTTGGATTCATTTAGAGGTGGATGTTACTTCAAGCAGTATATGCAAAAAAAAAAAAACATTTGCATTATGCTGTGCCAGAACATTTTATACAGTCAAATTAGAGATTTACCCAGCAGTACAGCCGCCTTGTCCATATAGACAAAGCAATAGAGTAATGGATGTAGTCTAGAGGTTGATTCAGTCAGTTGCTGGAACTGGTAGAAACATAACCATGGATAATTGGTTTATGTCTGTACCAATGGCTGACCGTCTTAGAGATATCCATCGGTTGACATTAGTTAGAATAATTCGTAAAAATAAACCCCAACTTCCACTACTGTTCAATACTTTACAAGATCGACCAGTACGAAGTAGTATATTTGCTTTCAGACCAAACTGCACTGTTGTGTCTAAAGCCGTGTCCACACTATGCCGCGGTTGGCTTTTGGCAATGCCGCGTTGGCAAAGCCAATGCAATGTAGACGTGGCCGTTGGCATATGCCGCTGAGCCAATGGTTTGCCAACGAAAATCGCTCTAGTGTCGGTCTCCATCAAAGGAAGCCGGTGAGAGCCGGTAGTGGGGACGAGCCAACCGTTGGCTTCACGCGGCATGCACGTGGTTCAGTTGTGGCTGAGACAGTGCCGAGTACAGTCATGGAGTGGACGAACGATAAAGTGTGTCAACTTATTGAGCTCTACCGTGATAAACCTGTTCTGTGGGACTGTCGCTTGAAAGGGTACAAAGACAGAAACAAGAAACAAGATGCTCTTCAAGAAATAGCAGATGTTTTTGGTGTTGACAAAGCAGTAGTGGAAAAGAAAATTAAAAACCTAGTGTGCCATTTTTTACGTGAAATAAAAAAGGAGAGAGACTCAAGTAAGTCTGGTGCGGGAAATTCTGATGTGTACAAGAGTAAATGGTTTTGCTATAACAACATGCTATTTCTCCAGGATCGAAATACACCTAACGAAACGACGGACACAATCACGCAGGTAAATATATATTGACACAGTAAGTATTAGTAATTATATTTTACGTTCATATCAAACACATATTACATAGTTAGGGCTAATTATTTGTCTTGTTGAAAGGATAATTTTCCAGCCGGGGAAGCGAAGAAGTCTGCAAATTCTTTTCTAGTGGCTTGTGCCTCATCAGTGCTTCTTCTTGAAGTTCGAGGAATGTTGACCAAAGCTTGATTTGAAGGGGATTGTCTCCAATGTCCTGGATTGATCTCACCTGTAGTTGAGCACTCAGAGTCGAATGTTCCCACGGGGTTGTACACTGATTTGGAATTACTTTTCCTCAAGTAGTTGTGCAGATAAAGTACTGCCAACACCACCAGCGTAGCCCATTCTGGTTTTAATAGCATAGGTCTTTGTAGTATGCGGTACACAGAGGATATTATGCCGAATGCATTCTCAGAAACTCTACGTGCTCTACTTAACCGATAGTTGAACACTCTTTCTTTAGAGTCCTTTTTTTGAATACCTGGATATGGTTTCATGATGTGCTTCGATAAAGGAAAAGCATCATCGGCCACAAAAACATACGGTGTTTTAATCTGTTCTTCCAGGAAGAGGAGTAGGAGGAGGAAGATGCATTGTGTTGTTCCTCAGACAATCTCTGAATGTTGTGTGACTAAACACACCTCCGTCTGATATTCTTCCTTGACAACCAACACTTGCGTAGATAAAGTTGTAGTGCGCATCTACCACCGCAAATAGAACTATACTGAAAAACCCCTTGTAGTTGAAATATTCTGTGCCACTATGGATAGGTGCTTGCAACTCAATATGCTTCCCATCAAAGGCCCCCACACAGTTTGGGAAATTCCACTTATCATTGAACTCTTTTGAAATAACTTTCCACTCTGCTTCTGTTTTTGGCATCTGAAACAAAATGACAACAATATAGCAATATTCATTATCCAATCATTAATCTTTTCCTTTTTTTTAGGACGAGCATACAAATAAAGATGGAGATACTGCAAACCAATCGCAAACTGTCAACCAGGACCAAGTTGCTGGACCAAGTGGAGAAACGCCTCGAAAACGTGTAAGTTTGCCAAAGGAACAGTCTGATCGGCCAGGCGGAGGCCCACAAAAGAAAAAAAAGACTACAGCTACAGAAGAAGCTCTGTCAATTATGAGAAGTATCCAAGGTCGGCATAAAGGTATGGATCAGTTCAAATCTTTTGGAGAGCAAGTAGGACTGCGTATTAAAGACCTCCCATCATCAAATGCTCAGAAAATTGCAAAACACCTTATTAGTAATATTCTGTTTGAAGCAGAAATGGGCAAGTACGACTATGGCAACCCAATCGGCGGAAGTTACTCACAGCCATTCTACCCAACACCGAACTACGTACAACAACCGATTTCTGTCCCGATGCCACCAGCTTGTCCCAATCCAAACCCATGTAGTGAGCAGCTGTCTTTTCACGGAATCACACAGGCAAACTCTCCAGATTCAGTCATAAGCTCCTCGCTATCAACCCATACGGACAATGACTCTATCGACAATATATTGATGCACCTGTAATAATAATTTTACAAATTTAAATAAAAGAGAATTTTTACACCTCATCTCTTCAAAATTCAAATTTGAGTTAAGACTTTTGTTCATTTTTGTTATTGTAATTAACTTAATACTCATTTTAACTAAGTAAATAAGGGTTTCATTTGTAATGGAGAGTGTTTTGTTCGGAACTTGAGACGCATGTCTACCAAATAAAGGTTTTTTCTAATATACAATTTTTTCTTACCTTGATGTAATCCTGTAATACACTGACAATTGCTTCACAAACAGTCGGGATGATGGTTGATATTATTTGCTTTGAAATCTTGAATGTGTAACTTAACGAGTGGTAAGAGTCTCCCGTTGCCAAAAACCGCAGAGTAACTGCAAGGCGTTCATGTGGAGGAATAGCACTTCTGAAGGACGTGTCTCGTTTCTGGATGATACGAGCTATCTTATTTAGAAGATCTTCAAAGTCACTACTTTTCATTCGAAAAAAGTTTTTGAAACCACATCCATATCTGTACTCGAGATTTAATTCGTCTTCATCATCCAATACCAAATCCTTCATCAACTCACTAGTTCCGTATTTTCTTCTACTTTGAAGGCTTGGACGCACACCCAAAACCGTCGTTTACGCAATTTTTCGTGATTGATAATTACAAACGCGCCTAAAGCAACTAGTAGTACATCCTCCTCGTCAGACATTTTGCGACTGAATGCCAACTCACGTGTAGACGACAAGCCAAAATCTAGGTTTGCCGCGTTGGCTTCGCCAACGCGGCATTGCCAAAAGCCAGCCGCGGCATAGTGTGGACACGGCTTTACGTACCAAGTAAGAAAAAAGTCGTCACGTTACTTTCCACAATGCATGCGTCTGACGCCATTGATCCGGATAGTGGCGAAGCTCAAAAACCTGAAATTTTGACATTCTATAACTTGACCAAAGGGGGTGTAGACATAGTAGACGAGATGAAAAACACGTATTCAGTCTCCCGAATCAGCAGACGATTGCCACTTACAGTTTTTTTCTCAATTTTAAACGTAAGTGGTGTAAATGCCTACATTGTTTATAAGGCTGTTACCAACGACAACGTCAGTAGAAGAATGTTTCTACAAAATATAGCTTGGAGTCTCTGTGCAGAACAAATGAGTGTAAGAGTTCAGATATTTTCAATGCCACAGAATATCAAAACCAAGATAAGAGAATTATTTGAAATCCGAGGTGATGCTCTTCCAGCACAAGCTGTGCAGCGGCAGGGACAGGCAGTGGACGGAGTTGGCCGTTGCTACATGTGTGGCACAAAAAAAAAAACCGAAGAACCAAAACACAATGTGTAAAATGTAGAGACTTTGTAGAGAATACACCAACCCGTTGTGTGCGCAGTGTGCAGGACCGGGACGTCAGCCAGGACAAAAAAGTGACAGTGACTAATCCGCTTCAGAACAAGCTTTTGATGATAACTACTATTTCTTTATAAAATACTGTTGTTTGTAATTTAATAATAAAGTAGCTAGAATTAGAGTATTATTTCCATAAAATTCTCCATATAGTAGAATTTTTCAATTTTATAATAATGTTTTGTCTTATTTACAGAGTAATGTATTTTTTCAATTTTAAACAAGTAGAAATTGATGTTTGACTTCAAAATTTGTATTATACAGCTAATATGATGTTTATAATAATTAACAACCAGATAACAATGTAATAAATTAAAGTTTTTACTTGAAAAATTACTTGCTTGTCTTTAATTTTCATATTTTTAAATTTCGGTGAAAAAAGACCGAGTGCGACTGACGGCGTTACACAAGCAGTGCGACTGATGACGAGTTAAAGAATTTCTCATCTCCAAACTAGGACGTTGACTGGTTGGAAAGGCATGTTACTGCTTGCATGAGGTTCTCGAGTTAGTTTTAATAGGAGCTTAACATTTACTTTCTAATAATATTTTATAATAATTATAGTAATCTTGGGTAGTTCACAACATAAATCAGAATTGACACTTCAAGAAACCTTTATTGTAACTGATATTCAATAATGTTTCAAGATGGCGACCATTTAAGGTTTGAGAAGTATATAAATGGTTTTAGGATTTAGGTTTTAAGGTAGAATGTTTATAATAATATATTTTTGGAGTGGCTGTTACGAAATTAAAAAATTATAAACAGACGTACGGAAAGTAGATTGAGAATATTTTTATTTTAATGCAGGAACGCTCATTATTTGTCAGAAACAATGACAGAAAACATCGCCTAAGAAATCCGATATACTGTATTTTAGTCAGAATTCATGGAACATGTAACGCCTGCAATCATTATATTACTTTATTCTCCTATAGGTATACTCGAGCTGCGGTGAGGATTAGGTTCCCACAGGTCAAGGGCAACCCTTGCTCGGTGCCGACGCCTAAGAAGTCATCCGATACCGAAATCTTTACTGGATTTCGGCAACACGTTGAAAAATCCGCGATGGGAGGAACTAGGCCGCACTCTGGTCGAGGATGGCGTAGGGCAAACGTTTTTCAGAGGTGTGATCGGTCAAGGTGGACAAGATGGATGGCACGCTGCACTGTACTTGTCATCAAGGCTGCAGGCCGGTCTTATCAATACGCGGCATGTCCACCTTGATGCCACATACAAGGTGTTGCCTGTCCAACTAGGAGCACATCTGCAATTGTTGACACCGCACGCAGAATATTTAAATCAATTTCACGCATTTTACTATGATGATTTCACTGCTAATGCATTATATTGCCCCGTGTAATTGATTAAACAGTTATATAACAATAACTTTATTAGTAATTTGAGATATTATGAAGTAACATTTATTAAATAGTTTAATTCAACATTGAATTTTTCTATATAGTAAATACCAGTAGTTAGTTATCAGTGACAGTGAAATGTATATTTTTACTGAAACGGTTGATATGAGCATTCTGTTTAACATAATAATAATTATTATGAATCACTGTTGGTTTTCCAGCTCTTCCCAGTTGCATTTGTCATTATGACCAGAAAAACGCAGATAGCTTATGAGGGGGTGCTGCAGTACCTAAAACGGTTGGTGCCACAGTGGGAGCCAGAAGTCGTGATGGTTGACTTTGAGGCTGCCTACAGAAATGCAGCCAGCTTAGTTTGGCCACATGCCAATTTGGTAGAAGTGTACTTAGTGTTGGTACATCATTTATAACTTTATTCTATCCTAAATGAATACATCAGATGGGAGAGTAAATATTTATGGAAGAAATGAACTTATACATTTTTACTGTATTCCAATTCTTATACTGTATAATTAGGCTATTGCAGGTACATGAGGATCACATGGATGCGTTCTGTGGGCCCAAACACCTTTAGCGTGTTTGGCCAGTCCCACAGAACAAATAATGCATTAGAAGGGTGTTACAGCCTTTTGTTAAGGAGGATGGGCCCTCACCCTGGGGTCTGGGCTTTCAATGGTAATATGTAATATAGAATCGATAACTATTTTTTTATAATTGTTCTACACTAAGCTACTTTTCAATTGGTATTCGGCATGTCATGAATAGAACATTTTAGTAAAAACAATTAATGATGTTGTGTCATTCTAAGTAACTGTAAAACAAGATATAAATAACTAAAATATAATGTCTGTATACTCTAACTTTTGTCAAGGGATGCTTTTGGAGATATTAACATGTCTTTACATCCAATGTTGATTAGTACATAAACTATGTATGATAAAACGAAGTAAAATTATCATAAATGTAACTGAATTGTAACATTGCAGTTGAGCTAAGGAAAATTGAGTCCTTCCAGTGCTTGGACTACAGGAGAATTAGCGATGGAATTCTCCATGTGGGACCGACCAGGAGAGCTTACAGGAGGCAGGACAGAGCCATCCATGTGGCGTCATAAGCAATGATTGCGCTGTCCAAGCATCAGCTGCTCAGACGTAGTGATGGGATAACCGAATGGATTTTATAACCGACTAACCAGTCAGTTATTTTTCTCGTTAATCGGTTATTTTAGTCGAATGAATAACCGATTACCTTTTAAATTCAATCCACATTTTAGTACACAATTTCAGAGTTTATTTACAGATAACAATTACACCTAAACAATTAGCCTAATGCTTAGTGGTGGGAATAACTGAATGAAAATAACTGGTTAGTTCGGTTATTTTATTTTAACCGATTAGTCGGTTATTTTTGCTGCATCCAGTTAAATTAGTCTATAGACTAATTTTTCTACCGACTAATTTTTCTATAAGTTAACTGATTGTGCAGACTTAGTCAGTACTTGAATTAGTCGGTGATTCTGATCGGTTATTTTAAATTAGTCTTTAGATAAGTTTTTCTACCGACTAATTTTTCTATAAGTTAACTGGTTGTGAAGACTTAGTCTATATTTGAATTAATCGTTGATTCTGATCGGTTATTTTAAATTAGTCTTTAGATAAGTTTTTCTACCGACTAGTTTTTTTATAAGTTAACTGGTTGTGAAGACTTAGTCTATATTTGAATTAATCGTTGATTCTGATCGATTATTTTAAATTAGTCTTTAGATTAGTTTTTCTACCGACTAGTTTTTCTATAAGTTAACTGGTTGTGAAGACTTAGTCTATATTTGAATTAATCGTTGATTCTGATCGGTTATTTTAAATTAGTCTTTAGATTAGTTTTTTCTACCGAATAATTTTCTGTAAGTTAACTGGTTGTGCAGACAGTCTATACTTGAATTGCCCGTTTATTATAATAAGTTATTTTTATTACTGAAATATCGTTCTTTAGCGATTAACTTTCGGTTAACTTTGGTGATTCGTAATTAAAATAAATTATAATTTCGCAATTTGAACGGCAATTATCTTGTAGTGTTATAGATGATATATGATAATATAACATTTTAAAATGTTATGACTATAACGTATGCACAGAAAAAAGTAATAATACAATTACAGAATTTCGTTTTCAATTACGGTTCTGCCAGTGCGGGTTTGCTTGGAATTTTTTGATTGTATATTCTGTACGTCAGAACCACACTAGCGTAACTCCAAATTTTTCGATATTCTGGTTTTGAGCATTCTGTATATATTTTTTTCTGCTTTATAAAGCCATAACAATGTAACTCCTTAAAAAAAAACCTAGCAGGAAATAGGAGTGTTTGAAATAGCTTAATTCCAAAGGGATGTAAGAACCAGAACAGCGTAAGGTCACTTAATATGTTATGGTCCTCACAAAAATTTAAAAAAGTACAGAGCGTAACTCCAGCTGGGGAGTTACGCTACTCTGGCTCAACTTTATTGTTGCTAGAATGGTTGATACAAACAGCTGTTTTATTTTCTAGAGTAGTTGTGCATGTCTCAGCTGATTGGTCGAATGTGAAATTTACATGAATTGATGCCCTAACCTAAACTTATAGTTTCATCAACATGAGCAGCAGGGCGAAACTTATTTTACAATTAGCTTTGGAGGACAATGTAAATAATTCTCAGCAATTACTATTATTACCAGAACAAACTACTAAAGAAAACAATGAAACAAACGTCTTAAGCTTGTCTTCGATGGACACAAATCCTGCACCCTCATTGACATCATTACAGGTAAGCCTGGTTAAAATATACTTATACAATTACTTGTGTTGCAAACCAATTTTTTTACTGTTATAACTCTTAGCCCTCATTTTTTTCTAACAACTGGTATTATTCTTTTGTTAAACCTCTGGGTCCCAAAACTTGTTAAAAACTCTCCAGCAACTTCATCCCTACCACTTATAGGGTTAAAACACTTATTGGTAATCAAATTGGTATAGATTGATAAATCTGTTTACAATACTGGTGTGAGTTACTTTCAAGTGGCTGAGCCTATCCGTACAAAATTAAATTATAAGCATACCACAACAATAATTATACTATTAGCCTATTTTCACTGAAGGTCGTAAAAATACAATAAATTTATATTTTGCAGGCAGTTGATCCGTTTGTTCTTCTCAACAATGAAAATGAATATATAATGGAAGTCGAATCAGAAAGTAATAAAGAATTCGCTACTGATGAAAATATTGTTTGGAATGATGGTATTACCAACCAGGATTTTCAGTCATATGATATCTCCTTTTCATCGCAAGGTAAGTGTTCATCAAGAATGTTTTAAACTCACTACTATAAAAGACTGCAGTATAATAAGCGACCACCCGTCGAATACCAGTATATCGATAGTCAATATCGAAACTATTGAGTACATAAACATTCGAATTATAAATATTTAAAATTAATAACATTGTCATCTGTTATTATTTTAGATATTACAGCTGAATTAGACTGTGAATTGAAATAACTATGATGTAATTACCGGTAGGATATTTTGGTTGTGGTAGATAATCACGAATATCGATACTACGATTATATGAATAGTCGATATACTGTTAATCGACTGATGGTCATTTATTATATTGCAGCCCTATAAAACCATTCACCATGATGGGAAAGTTTTGTAAATTATAGTAGACTTGTTTTTTGTCATACTACACAAATAATAGCTATTTGTATACTTAAGCTTACCCATGAAGTGAGTGTTTTTCGTTCTTACAGATTAAGTGTGTTACAAGTACATTCATACGTATATATTTATCTTAATTTTTGGTGCCATATACAACTAATTCATATTTTTAAAGCTGCTTTGATGATTGCAAACTGCTAAAAATATGTAGTTTACCATGCTTGATATTGCAATTTTAATCTCAAGTTTGACATTCGGCCTTCTTTTTGTAGAGACAAATTTTTATGTTGTACAAAATGTGAATAAAATTTCAATAAAACAAATGTTTTGTCATACTAATTTTTCCAGGCTTTCATACATTAGTTCATACTAGACCTAAAAATGTGATGCTTAAACACTTCTAATTATATATACTTTAATTATGATCTTCAGCGGTTGTGTTAATCAAGTTTTAAATTTATAATACCACATTTATAACCGATAATTCACAATTTCATATTTTTCAGGCCTAGTTGCTGAAGAAGAGGATAGTCTTCAAGAATTGGCTGTCTCTGGTAATGCAGATATCCCATCACCAGGAACTTCTGTTTTGTCATCTAACGTAGATGACACTGATATTGATAGCACATACTGTCCTCGTTTCAACTCAGAGTCAGAACTATCTACTGATGAGTCTATAGTGAGTATTCCTAGAGTTGCTTCAAAGGTTTCAAGTGACAGTACTTCTTATGTGAGGAGGAGCCAAAAGATAGCTCAAGACAAAATTCTACTGGTTCCTTACACTGATTCGGACACGGAGGAAGAAGCAAACAAAACCAATCCTAATGTAAAAAAAGGAAAGAAGAGGGTGAGGAATGAAAACAAATGGAAAAAAATGTGTGAGGAAACAGCTAAGAGTTAGTGGAAAAAAACTATCTTAGTGCTAAGGGAGCAGAGATTAAAGCAAGATCTCTGAAATCTCCTTGCAAATCTACTTGCCGTCTCAAGTGCTATCAGCGCTTTACCAAAGATCAGAGAGAAGGTATATTTTCAGATTTTTGGAGAGAAGACAGAGACTGGGATTCTAAACGTCAGTTTGTTGTTTTCCTGTATAAGCAGCAAGCCTGTCGCTAGGTCCAGGAAGAAAGATGGCTCAAAGGGAAACCGGGCTCAAAGTAATAAATTTAGTTTTCAAATAAATAGTTGTGAAGAAATAGTCTGCAAAACATTTTTCCTAAACACTCTGGCTATCTCTGAGATGTTTATGCGAATATCACAACAGAAAACAAGCAAGACAGGAATGGTTGAGCCTGACCAAAGAGGTAAACATGTACCTGGAACAAAAATTAAGAATGAAATAATAGATGGAATTAAATCTCATATTTCAAAATATCCAGCGCATCAAAGCCATTACAGCAGAGAACGTACAAGCAGGAAATATTTGGGCAATCACCTCAACATTAACAAAATGTATGGACTGTATGTTGAAGAGTGTAGAGAAAAACAAGTTAATCCTGCAAAGAAGTGGTTGTTTAGCAAAGTGTTTAATGAGGACTTTAACATGGCATTCAAGTTACCAGACAATGACACATGCGATGTGTGTGATGAATTTGAATGTAGATTGAAGAATAAACAAAATTCAGAAGAATTGGAAGAGATTAGCAGGAGACACCAAGAGCATTTAGATGAGGCTGCGTCCAGATATCGTTTGAAAAGGGAAGACAAACTTCATGGAAAAGAAGATCACAAAAGCAAAGTAGTAATGGCTGACCTTCAAAAATGTCTCCCTACACCTAATCTTACAAATTCACAAAGCTTTTACCTAAGGAAACTTTGGACACTAAATTACACGATTCATGATCCTGCAAACAATAAGACCTGGTGCATGCTATGGGATGAAGTAACAGGGGGTAGAGGTGGAAGTGAAATGGCCTCTTGTTTTTATGCTTGGGCAAGTAGAGATATTATTGAAAGCGGAATTGAGAAATTAACCGTTTGGACAGACAACTGTAGCGGACAAAAACCGTAACATGTACATGATTTTAATGTATATATGGTTATTGAAAACTAGTCCAAACTTGAGAGAGATAAATCACAAATTTTTGCTTCCAGGTCACACACATATGGAAGTAGATGGCCAACACAGTATAATTGAAAGAGCCAAGAAACATATTTCTGGCAACACAATATATACATGTAATGATTGGGCAAATTTTATTGCTTCCTGTAAGAAGAAAGACCCCTTTGAAGTTAAGAGAATGAATTTAGAAGATTTTCTAGATTTCATGGCCATTGTGAAAGGCAGAAAATCTGCTTTCGTAGCAAGAAAGAAAAACACTGATGGTGAACCCTTTTTGATATCTGCAACTGTGTGGTTGCAACTTAGATCTGACAAAGTGGGTGTTCTTTTTTACAAAACTAATTTTAAAAATGACACGTTCAAAGAAGTTGACCTAACCAGACGATCTCTGAGAAATCAAGAAGTTACAATGCCTACAACCATCCCTCAGCTAAGACAGAGCAAAAAGCCAATCAGCTCACAGAAATACAGAGATCTCATGACAATTTTACAATGGGTACCTAATGAGTATAAAGCTTACTTTCAACTCCTGCCCCATGGAGAGGATGCGGGAGACTTTCCAGATGAAGATTCAACGTCAGTTGAGTTATTTTAAAAAAATATTTATCATCTACCAATGAATTTCATGTTTTAATTTTTGACTTAACCTTACTTATGTAAACACATTAATAAATAAGTATTATTAATTTAGATGTATATAAAAATAAAAGCGTATCTTAAATATATGTGTTTTTTTATTTTGAACCATAACAGCGTAAGTCCCTTACCAAGCTATTAAAAAATTTCAAAAAAATTATTAAACCAAAGTCATGAATAATTCACCTCTAAAAACATAAAAAACATAATAATTCATAAAAAGTCCAAGCCATAGAATTGTTACAGTAAAGAAACATATGTTCTTACAAGTTTTGTGCTCTCCTGTAAAATTAGTGACATGTGAGTTGCGCTAGTCTGGTTCTGAGGTACAGTATTCAGGTCCGAACTCAGACCGGGTTTTCGTACAATTTCTTCCGGAGCCAGTCACACGTCTATATGAAGGGACTGTGTCTGGTGGGGGGACACGACGGGGCCCGACCGAATATCTTTACCAGGGCTCGCCAAAGCTAAGTACGGCCGTGAGTAAATTGGCCGCGCCGCGCCGCGTACCTGTCTCAACAGGAATGGTTTATTCCCCCACCACCCCATCCCTTTGACTCTCCATACCTATCAAAGAATATAAATAATCAGTTCAGTTCGCACCTACTTATCTCCAATAGAAGATCTTCTTTTATCAAACTTTAATGTTTGATTTTTTATAAGACATAAATAAAATAATTGTGTAGGTATTATGGTTAAGGTGTTTCGTGAATAATAGTGTTTTGTTTAAATACAAAAATGAAATGCGTTATATTGAGAGTAAGTTAAGCAGAGCATTAGGCTAATTGTTTAGGTGTAATTGTTATCTGTAAATAAACTCTGAAATTGTGTACTAAAATGTGGATTGAATTTAAAAGGTAATCGGTTATTCATTCGACTAAAATAACCGATTAACGAGAAAAATAACTGACTGGTTAGTCGGTTATAAAATCCATTCGGTTATCCCATCACTAGTGCAATGTGGCACAATTTCTGGACAGGATGTCGCATTGTACTCGTTGGCTGCAAGAGCGCTTGGGCCCGCGGAGAGAAGCGGCTCAGGAGAGACATTCGGCTGCGCCTGGCAACCAGGTTAAACACTGACACCATAATAAACATTGTATTTTTTAGACATTGTTGGAACTGGGCGCCGTACTACCACATCCAGTAATAACCAAAGACCAAAGTAATAATCAACAATATCAAAGAATAATATTGTAGATAGTAAATAACACCTCCATATCACTAACAACTTTCATTAACCCCAAACAACATAGAGATGTTTATATATGTTTGTTTCTATTGAATTCGTCGTTCATTTCAGGTACCACATGTCGCTGCTGCAGCTGTTGAACCAGAGGATGATGTAGAGGAAGGAGTAACTACTCCCTGTTGCGGCAGATCCACTTTGTTTTCCCCAGATCTCATCATGCCCAGATGTGGGGATTTTTCCCCACTGTGGGGATTTTTACAGCTTCAAAGTTTAAGTGGGGATTTAGGTGGGGATTTTGATTTTGTGGGGAATTAGGTGGAGATATTTTGATTTTGGAAGGTAAAAATATTGACACTGATAAAATTCATCACAGCTGATGAGTAGAAAATCAGGATGCACAAGAACCATAATAACAACCGGTTCCGGTTGAAACCACGAAAGAGTTTCCCAATACTAAACTAACTTGGGTGCAGCGCATGCACGGTTATAGAACCACACGACGAACCTTATTAAAACCAGATCAGGGAATCACAATTATTAGTACTTGCGCATATTTTATCTTTTGAAACCAACAGTCGTCAGTCTCAGTCACCCAGTTGGCACGCGGGCGGGACACGGTTAACACGGACTCACTCCTTAACTGTTTCTGTCTCAGTGTTTTCTGTTCGGTGTAAGTGTGTGCGGTGAAATGAGTGAACCTAAGCCCTGTTCATCTCGTGAGTGCACGATTGATAGTGAAAGTGACGAATTTAGTATTGATAGGGAACCCGGCAAAAAATCTTCCAAGACTTCAGTTTTGACTTCCTCCAAAGTTCGTAAGTTTACCCACAAATATCGACCCAGTTGGGAACAACATGAGGAGTTTAAGCAGTGGCTACGTCCCAGTAAAAAAGGGGAGTTGTACTTTTTTTGTAAAGTATGCGGTGAGGATAACAAAGGAGGTTTGTCCGCAGTTAAAAAACACTGTAAGACCGAAAAACATGCCAAACATTGTAAATCATTCCGAAGTACCAAAACCATTATTGAGAGCTTTACTAAACCTACATTGTTAGAAACTAAAGCAAAGGAAGGTGAGCTTAGGATTGCAGCTTTTATTGCTGAACACAATATTTCGTTCAAAACCTCTGACCATCTTATAGACCTTATTAAGTCAATATGTCCAGACTCGAATATAGCAAAGCAAATGTCTTGCGATTACACTAAATGTACAACACTAATTAATAATGCTTTGGGGCAAACTGATTTTGATAGTCTTGTTTCTAAAATGAAAACTAATAAGTTTAGCATTTTAGTTGATGAATCTACAGATAGATTTGATGAGAAACACCTAGCAGTAGTTGTCAGGACTTGCACTGGCATTTATGAAGTCCTTGATGAATTTTTGTGCCTTTTAAATGTAGTAGATGGAACTGCAATTGGCCTTTACAACTTACTAACAGACTTTTTTAAACAACATAATATTCCCTTCAAAGAAAACATGGTAGGATTTGCGGCAGATGGCACAAATACAATGATGGGAGTTAAAAATTCATTGCAGGCTCATTTGAAAAAATGACATTCCAAATCTTTTTGTAATGAAGTGCATTTGTCATTCCCTAGCTCTCTGTGCATCTTATGCCTGTGAGAAATTGCCGAATGATGTTGAAGAATTAGTAAGAAACATATATTCTTATTTTAAGTATAGTTCTAAGCGCCAACAAAAATTTAAAGACTTCCAAAGATTTGTTGAGGTTAAGCCTCATAAATTGTTAAAACCCAGCCAGACTCGCTGGCTTTCTCTTCATGCATGTGTAAAAAGAATACTGGAACAATATTCAGCTCTCCATTTGTATTTCCAAGGTGAATGTTTGATAGACAACTCTGCCAAAACTATTTATGAGAAACTAACACCAATAAACAAACTCTATTTCCAGTTTCTAGACCACATTTTACCTATTTTGACTGATATGAACATAGAGTTTCAGTCTGAAAAGCCTAAAGTGCATTATCTTTACAACAAAATTGAAACTGCTTACAAAACAATTTTGGACTATTACATTGAAACCAAAATATTGCACGTCTAAAGATGTAACTGAATTGCAATACAGAAATCCTTTTTATTACAATGACATTGACAAGATGTACTTTGGCCCCCAGTGTGCAGCTTCAATTAAACAAGCCAGGTGTAGGACTTCTAGAAGATCAGATAAAAAGTTTTAAAATTAACTGTTCAAATTTTTATGTTGAATGTGCACATCAAATTTATACACGGTTTCCATTTAAGAGCAGTTATATACAATCTCTAAAGGAACTCATGTTTTTTGGATCCTGAAAAAGTAAAAGAGGTCCATTCCTTGTCTACCACAGCAAAAAGCTTTTGAAAGTTTTCTCTTTCTGGATATTGTTGCATTGGATAGGGAGTGGAGGCAACTAAGAAACACTTCAATCAACACTGGTTCAGATAAAAGTACTCTCAAATTCTGGAGGGAAGTAAAAAACTGCCAGAAAGGAAATGAAGAAGAAGCATTTCCAAATTTAAATGCACTAGTAGGGCACATTTTAACCTTGCCTCACAGTAGTGCCACTGTTGAAAGAATATTTTGTGCAATCAATCTAAATAAAACAAAAACAAGGAACAAGTTAGGAACCAAAAGTCTAAGCGGAATACTGCATACCAAAATGTGGTAGGCAAGGATGGTAAATTTTGCTACAATTTTCCTCTGACTAAAGAAGTGATAGTAAAACACAATAAGAAAATTTATGAAAACTAGATCAAATTAAAACTGTGAATAATGCCTATATTTCATGAACATTTCTTTAAATGTTTGACAAATATTCAATTTAAATAATGTACACTTTTATATTGAAAATGCAGTGTATTAGCTGACAAGTTAATATCCAGACTGTCAAAAGCACGAGGAGAGCCCATGACAAAGAATTAAGTGGGAATGATCTGAATAAACCTATGTGAAAATAAGTTTTTATTTTGTAAGTAAAATCAACATTATATTTGTTATTTATGCAATAACTTAGTGATGCATGTGTTAAGTACATACATGTAACAAATATTCTGTGGAGATCTATTATATTTCAATGTTGGTACTCTTTATAGATTATGTCAGCATGTGGGGATTTTGTGGGGATTTTACGTGTTGGTGGGTGGGGATTTTTCATTTTTTGATCTGGGCACACTGCCAGATCTGCGCAGTGTGTCTGTCACAGCGATCTACAAATATGGTCGATCCCTGTGGCCACATGTGTTTGTGTAATAATAATAATAATAATAATAATAATAATAATAATAATAACCTTTATTGCGTCAAACAATTTATTACATTGCATGCATGCGTCAAGTACATTCATAATAATATACAGTTCCATTGCAGTTATTGCTATTTAATTGTATAACAGAACTGGGGGTTTATTTTTATTCGTGTTTTCAATAGTTTTCAATAATTTTAATCCCAGCAACTCAACATGAACTCTTCAACGGAGTAAAACGCCTTTGACACCAGGAGGTGTTTTAATCGAGATTTGAATAGTTTAGAATCAATGAGATGTTTTATTCCCTCAGGCAGCTTGTTTTATCATTTTCACACCAACTTGGGACGGCAAGTGTTTCAAATGCACTCGTTCTATGTTGAACAATCCGAAAGTTTGTCCCTGCCTCTTGTCTCGTATTGGTGGACGTCACTGCCTTGGATCAACTCGCATTTAAGTCGACAGTATAGAACGACGTCGAGAATATAGAGACAGGGTAAAAGTTATTATTATTTTTTTTTTTTTTTTTATAAGGGGCAAAAAAACGCTGAGGTTATCATTGCCCTCAAGAAAGAATTGACACCTACTCGTATTTGGTAGTGTCAATTAGGTACATAAAGATTACATTGTATATAACAAAAAATAGGAATTAGGACAAGTAGGTGAGTAAATAATTTATACTTAAAACTAGATAACAACAAATATAACAAGGGAAAGACTGTAGAGAGGTCTTAACCTATATAAGGACTAAAAGATAAATAAAACATTAATAAGGACAAGGTACATAAAAGTAATTAAATAAACTGTAAAAACTTAACACAATTTACTGCCACCAAGTTAGCTGTAAAGGGGCTAATTTGGCAGCTGTCAAGATAATGATTACATAAAATTTAATAATAAAATTTATAAATATTAACAACAATAGATAATCTGAATAAATAAGTTTAACATTAAATTATATTTTCTTAATCAGCGACGTTGCATTCAGAAAAACACAGCAATCTTTGAGTTGCCGTCTCGTCATCACAAAGAATATCGTTCAACGATGCCGGCAGATTCGAGTTGCGCCTATGTACCGAATAGCGAGGGCAGTCAACAAGCAACATGTTTGACAGTAATGACAGTGTCACATGTGTCGCAGACCGGAGGATCATCTCTACTCATGAGGAAGCCATGTGTGAGAAGCGTGTGGCCTAGCCGCAGGCGACATAACACAACTTCCTCACGACGACTCAGGCGGTTCGCTGTTTCCCAGAGTCCAACGCAGTCTTTAATAAGCCGTAACTTGTTGTTGACGACTGCCCGCCAATCGCTATTCCATTTGGCTTTCACTTTGCCCTTCACTACCGGAGTAATGTCGGAAGAAATCATCCGTGCGGTTGTAAGGCTGGAGTTGTAATGCTTCCTTAGCTCCTCTATCTGCCAGCTCGTTTCCGGATACTCCAATGTGTCCAGGTACCCAGACAAGGAAGACAGCAACACCTTCGGACTGAAGGGAAGACAAAGAGTGCCATATTTCGCGGATGATGATGTGTTTTGAAAACATGTCGCTGATGGCGTGTATACCACTAAGGGAGTCGCTGCAGATAACCAATTTTTTTAGTCATAGGAAACGTTATATTTATCGTCCTGGGTATGACGTTAAACTGCCCACACCCACCTAACCATTTCCTTAATTCCTACCCAATCCCCCTCCAGGGTCTATTAGTACCCGCTCTGTTCGACCGTTCCAGTGCATGGCTCGCTGGGAGTGCTTAAGCCGGCACTAGGTGCCCTATCTGGTGTCGGTGAGAGCTGATGTGAGCTTGTCTCTGCCGAGGCGTAAGTCATGTACTGGTTCAGAAAGCCAGCCACTTCGATGTCCTTGGTCAGGAAGTGTGTATTGAGCAGGAGTGTCGGAGCTCCTGCTGCAACGTGCGAGCCCAGGCCGTGCGAGTATACCCAGCCTGGTTAAACGAGTCAACACCGGGCCCCGGGGATCTGGGGTAGATTAACCTGGGCTCCCACGGGACCCAGTTTTATCGAGGGCGTGCCCGTTCCCGGTGTATCTCGGCCTGCACCCTTACACACGATGCGCTGGTTAAAATACTTATGGAAACTGAAACCACCCCAAAACTAGGGCGAAGCGTAGTAACTAGAGATCAAAGTGATCTAGAGAAGAAACGGCAGTTGTCTGACTCAGAATGTGAGCTCGATCAAAACAAGCAAAGAAAAATGGAAAAAGAACAAACCGACGATGAGATAAATATTCCTACTCCCTTATTTCTTGTGCTAAGTCATAAGGAAGATGGAAAGACTTTGACTAAGGTGAGCCCGTTCCTTATCCACAAATCTTTAGTAGCCTGTGGAGGGCAACCTAAATCTATAAGGAAGCTGAGGAATGGAAACTATCCTGATGGAGGCTGCAAATTGCATCCAATCCAAGAAGTTCCTTAAAATGACGAGTTTTTTTTTGACCAGGTAGCGATTACTGTCCAGCCTCATGCCTCTCTGAACTCTTCCAAGGGAATCGTTTTCTGTCGTGACCTTATGGACTGCAGTGAAGAGGAAATAAAGGTTGAGCTGCAGTGCGAGATGGTGACTGATGTGGTCAGGATTGTTCGGACCGAAAACGGGGTAAAGGTTCCTACCCCGGGTCTTATTTTAACCTTTGCAAAACCCCATCCGCCAGAAACCATCAAAGCCGGTTATATGTCTTTGTCTGTGCGGCCGTACTTTAAAAACCCCCAGCGGTGTTTCCGCTGTCAGAGGTTCGGGCACTCCAGTAAAGTGTGTTCGAACCCGGAGACATGTTCCCGCTGTGGTGATGAAGGACACCAAGAGGAGGGGTGCAAAAATGAGACGCGATGCATCAATTGCAAGGGAAAACATCCGGCATACTCAAGAGAGTGTAACATCTTTAAAGAAGAAAAAGAAATATTAAAAATTATGACTATCGAAAAGCTTTCATTTAACGAGGCGCGTAAAGAGTACAGGAGGAGGGTCGCCCCAACTCCAAAAAAAGGAGTTTCCTACTCTGAAGCTGTATCTGTCCCTGTTCAGGACTGCACAGTGTTCCTCATGTACAGTCTTGGAGGGTATGGTGCGTGCATTGACTGAGCAGGTGGCTGCTCTGGTTCAGCACCTCGCTGCAGGTGCTGGGGAAACAGTCTGTGGTCTTGCCCAGTAAATCTCCCCGAGACGTTCAGACCTCCTCTAAACCTAATGCACAGTCTTATGTTAAACCTTCACCAGGAGGTCTTACGTATAGAGATAAAGTTCAGCAAAATTTGAAACCTGCCTTAAGTTTAGAAGAGAGAAAGAAATTGTCAGAAAAGCTTAAGAAGAATATTCAAACTAAAGTCGATAAACAGGTCAAAAGTACCTGTTAGGAACCCTAACACGTCATCATCTAAGTCATCTCAACTGTCCATCAATGATGATGACACGACTGAGGATCCTTTGGAGCTCCGGACGGAGTTCCAAACGTTACGTGGAACTTTCCGCCCTGTCACAAAACAAAGAAAAAAAATCACTATGTAGTAAAGAAGTAAAATATTGCATGCATTATAATAATAAAATAAAAACATGCTTATTCAATGGATAAACAAAATATAGTATTGTGTTAAGTTTATCTATTCCGATTATTAATTGTTGTTAAACATTTATTAATTATATTATTAATTTTTATTTATGACAGCTGCCAAATTAGCCCCTTTACAGCTACCTTGGTAGCAGTAAAATTTGTTAAGTTTTTACAGTTTATTTAAATTAATGTTATGTACCTTGTCCTTATTTATGTTCTATTTATATTTTTAGCTCCTATATGGATTAAGACCTCTCTACAGTCTTTCCCTTGTTACATGTATTGTTATCTAGTTATAAGGTTATTTAAAATTATTTACTCACCTACTGGCCTTGATTCCTATTTATATTTTTTATTATAGAATGTAATCTATGTTTGCCTAATTGACACCACCAAATACGAGTAGGTGCCAATTTTCTCTTGAGGGCGATGATAACCGCTGCGTTTTTCGCCCCTTAAAAAAAAAAAAAAAAAAAAAAAAAAAAAAAAAAAACGTTATATTTAGGGCCTTTTGGATGGCTGTTAATTCGGCCGTGAAAATGGAAGAGTCGTTGGGGAGACGAAATCCGTATCGTCTTACCCCAGTGACGAAAGCACATCCAGTTCTACAACGTTCCTTTGACCCGTCAGTATAGACAACATCGCAAGGTGCGAGGCTGCCTAGTATTTGACGGAATTCTTGTTGGTAGACTGTTTCTGGAGTGGAGACTTTTTTAAAACCTAGAGAGATTTAAAATAATGTTTTGGCATTGAGACGCTCCAAGGTGGGGATATCACATTGATGAAACGATTTTAAACTGGTAATCGTTTAGGCCTATTTCATAAGCGTAGGATTTGGCCCTAACACCTAAGGGTGAAAGGAAGATTTGGTCTCGCTAGGAAAGAATTATAGAGTGGATTTCGCAGGACCGGTTCAAACGCAGGGTTTTCTGGCTTCCCTGAAAGAGCGTGAACATAGTTTAGGGGACAGTTGTTTGTCGTCTATGCGAAAGAGGGGGGTTCTCCCGTTTCTGCGAGAAGACTGTTAATAGGAGAAGATCGAAAAGCTCCAGTGGCCAGTCTTAAAGCAGAATTATGGACTGGGTCAAGCATTTTGAGAGCACTGGGTCTTGCGGACCCATATGCTTGACATCCATAATCTAGACAGGAACGGATGGTGGCTTTGTAGAACCTGAGCATGCATGTCCTGTCAGCCCCCCATTTTGTTCCGCTTAAAGCTCTCAGTATGTTCAAGCGCTTCACGCATCGATCTTTTTAGGTTCTTTCAGGTGAGGCACCCAAGTTAGCCGGGGTATCAAATGTAAGACCCAGGAATCTGATATTGTCACAAGTAGAGATTCTCTGACCCCAGCAAAGAGAGCGTTGGCTGCTCAACGGTACGCATTCTGGAGAAAAACGATGGCTTTTGTTTTAGGTGGCGAAAAAGAAAACCCCGTAACTCCGCACCACTGCTCAAGCCTGTTGATGGTAAGCTGTAAAGCTCTCTCCCCCACCGCTAGCCTCTTTGTAGAGATGTAAAATAGAGAAATCATCTACAAACAAAGAACAGCGCACAGGAGGGGGTAACGCAGGATGAGAGATGTTATTGATTGCAATGGCAAAAAGGGTACAGCTTAGAAACGCTACCTTGTGGAATACCATTTTCCAGCGTGAAATGAATCGGAAATGGGTTGTCCCAAAGTTTGACCCTGTATGGTTCTCTTTCCGACAAGAAGCCCTGTATGAAAGAAACCATGTGGCCCCCTACACCCCAAAGATATTAAAGCATTTAATTATCCCCCTTCTCCAAGCTTTGTCATAAGCCTTGGAAATGTCCGAAGAACTACCGCGATCAACTGTTTTCTTTCAATAAAGGAATTCAGGATTGCCGATTCCAAGGCAAGTAGATGGTCACTTGTAGACCGGCCTTGTCGGAATCCGCACTGGGAAGGTGAAAGAAGATTATTTTTCTCCAGAAACCAAACCAAGACGTCTGTTGACCATCCTTTCCAGTACTTTTGCAGAGACTGCTAGTAAGCGAAATTGGGTCTATAGCTTCTGGAGAAGTTCTATCTTGGCCCGGTTTTTGGAGAGCGATAATGTGTGAGCGACGCCAAGAATTAGGGAATGTGTGTTCTAAATATATTCTATTATATAATTTTAGAAGATCTTGTTTTCCATCCTCCGTCAGGTTCCGCAACATGGCATAATGTATGTTATCGGGACCTGGAAGCAGAATTTGATGTCGCCTTTAGTGATGAATCGAGTTCATCAATGGTAAAGGGAAGGTTTAAAGGAGAGTTGTTATTAATATATAAATTTAGAGCATGTCTTTCTGTATTTGTTTTGAAATTTTGAAACTCCCTATTGTAAGATGACGTTTTTGAAATTTCCGCAAAATGTGCAGGGTAAAGTTAACAATCCAAGCTCTCTGAAGGCATCTTTGCACGACTCTCTGAAATTCAATTTGTAAATAATTCTGATAGCTTTCTTTTGAGCTCTAAATACTCTTTCGAATTTGTATTTAGAACAGCTGCCCCACAATCTTAAGCCGTACGACAAATATGGATGTATCAGGCCAAAGTAGGCAGTTTTCAATACATCAATAGAACAGAATTTTGCAAAGGTTACGCAAAACATAAATGCCAGAAGCAACCTTGGAGCAGAGCAGATGGCTGTCAATGTGAAAGTCCCATGTCAGTCCTCGATCAAGGTACATTCCAAGGAACTTAACGGATTCGGCCTCTTCCAAGAGAACATCGTCCATCATTACTGCGGGACGATACTCCTGTTCTTGTCGATGCCGAAGGCAAAAATTTATTGAGTTTGATTTTGAGCTGTTTGTTTTCAGATTAGAGTCTTGAGAAATGTTCGATGCATGAATTTAAATCGATAAATGATTTCACTTCAAGATCAGTTTTATATTTCGATTTAATACAGAGAGTCGTGTCATCAGCATATTGAATCACCTTTCTATTCTGGATTGATGTATTCAACTTGTTGACATAAATAAGGAAGAGAACTGGCCC
>NW_025779111.1:0-26782 GCF_021130785.1 Homalodisca vitripennis | reverse complement strand
TGTGTATAAACAAATATTCGTGGGTTTTAAAAAAGTGTACAATGCTAAAATGGGGAAAAAAAATTGGCGTGTTTGTTGTAAAACCTTTTTAAAAATTTTTGTTTTTTTGGTTTTTTTAAGATTTAAAATTTTTAGGGGTTTTTTGGTGGGTAATTTTTTGTAAAGCTTTGAAAAAGGGGGGGGTTTTTTGTGGTTTTTTGTTTTTTTTTTAAAATTTAAAAGGGTTTCTTAAAGCCTTTTGAGTTTTTTTGGGTAACCCCGAAAAAAATTGCTTTTATTTTTTCCCCAAATTAAAAAAAACTTTTTTTTTCTGCCAGCTTGTAAATTTTAAACCCCCGTTTTTTGGCGGGTTTTTAAATTTTAATTTTTGTGGGGGAAAAAATTCGTTTTTTGATCCCCTTTTTTTTGGGGGGTTCCCGGGGGGTGTCTTTTGATTTTCCGTTTCCAATTTTTCCGCGGGCTTTTTTTTTTTGCTTTTTCCAACTCATTTTTTTGGCCCTTTGATAAACCCCGCAGCGAAAAAAACGGTTTGGTTTCGGGCTTAAGTTTAAAATTTAAAAAAATTATATTTTTTTTAAAACCTTGGGGTGGCGGGGAAAATTCGAGTTTGGGGTTTGTTTGGGGTTTTTTTTTTCCGGTGGTTGTTCGTTTTTTTTTTTTTCATGGGGGGGTTTTTTAAAAATTTTAAGTTTCGAAAGGGGTTTTTGGGGCAGGAAAACGGTTTTCTTTAAAAATTCCCTTTTTGGGGGTTTTCCCAAAAATTTTAAAAAGGGGCTTTTTTGGTTTTTTGTTTTTGAGCGAAATTTTTCTGGACCCGGGCCCCGGGTTTGGTTCTTTTTCGTTTGGGGTCGGCCAGGTAAAACGGGGGTTTTTGGGAAAAAGTTAAAAAATTTTTTTAAACAGTTGGTTCTTGTTTATAATGGGTTTTTTTTTTTAACTAAACCCCTTTTTTGTTTTTGGCGCTAAAAAGTTTAAAAAATTTTATTTTAAATCGGGAACAAGGTTTAATTTTTTTTTGCTAAATTGTGGGTACTTTTTGGGTTTTCTTAAAGGGGGGTTTTGGTGAGGGGGGAATTAAAGCCAAAAAGGGGTGGGGCCGGGGGGTTTTAAATTTTGAAAATTTTCGGCGGTGGCGTTTGGGGCGAACCCCTTTGGGTTTTGTTTGGGAAATTTGTTCGGGAGGATGGCGGAAAAAGTGGGGTTTTTTTTGGGGGTTAAAGGGGTGCCTTGTTTTGGTTGTGGGTTAATTTGGCGATTTTTCAAAAAAAGGATAAAAAAAAAGAGAGTACAAGAATACTCAGATAAAAAATATAAGCTAAAACATTGGGAAAAAAATTTTCCCTTCAAATAATTTGGGGAAAAATTAACGATAAAAAAACAAAAAATTGGGGTTAAAACAAAATTAGCCCCTTGTGGTATTTTTTAAAAGAACTTGTTTTTAGAAAAAGGGAAAACCCAAAGTGGAATAATTTTAAATTTAAAATTTTAAATTAAATAAAATTCTGTATTCAATTAACAATTTTACTACTTATAAATTTTTTTTCTTGAAAAGAAAACTTTACCCCGTTAAAAAATAAAACGTTTTTAAAAAATTTTATTATTTATACAATTAAAATTACCCCTTAACAATTTTTTTCAATTTTACAACCTGCCCAAATTAAATATTTACTTTGTTCTTAGGGATTAAAAAATATGGGAATAGGAAAGGTTTAAAAAATTTTAAAAAGTTTTAAAAAGATTTTAATTTTAACTTCAAAATTTTGTTTCCCCAAAACTAAATTATTACAAAGGGGGGGGTAACCAACATATTTTTTTTAAAAAAAAAAAAACTTTAAAATTTGACAATTTAAAAATTTTAAAAATTTTTCCTTGAACTTTCCAATTTAGAGGAAATGGGTTTTCTTTTTTAAATTTTTTTTTCTTTTTCTTTTTCTTCCAAATCGGCCCAAACATAGATAAAATCCCATTAAAAATAAATTTCCCAACGGAAAATTTTGGGTTTTATACTCTTTGGTTTTAAGTAGGGACCCCTTAAAAATTTTTTCCATATTTAAAAATTTATCGTTTTTCCCCTTAAACAACTTTTAAAAACCCAAAAGGGAAAAAGGGAAACCTTATTACGGGGGGTTAAATTATTATAAAAACTCGTGGGAAGGGGGGGGGGGGGGGGAACCAAAACCATAGGAAAAACTTTAAATATAAATATAATAATTTTTTTTTTTCCCCTGGGTTTATAAAAAATTTGGGAAAATAAAACACCCCAGTTTTAATTTTTAAATTTTTGAAAAGATGAATTTGAAGTTTTTAAAATTTATTTTTTAAATTTTTTCAAAATTTAAAACCTAATTTAAAAAAAATTTTTATAAATTCGGAAAGGGATTTTTTTTGAGTTAAAATTTTTAAGTTAAAATTTTTAAACAGGTAAAAACCGAAATTTTTCAAATTGACCCTCTTTAGGGAAAAATTTTATGCATGAAATAGCAATTCTTTTTCAAAAAATCTGGCCCAATTACCCTTGCCCTAAACTTGTTTTTGGGTTTCTGTTGCCCAAAATTGATTTGAAAAAATTGGGGGGTTAAATATAACAATTTCAGAAAATAAAAATTTTTTAAATTTTTTTAAAATGTTTTTTCCTTTCCAAATTTAGTTTTTCCAATTTTAACAAAATAAATTTCAATAAGGGGTTTTTTAATAGAGTAAAAAAAAAAATAACAAAACTTCTTTATTTTAACTTTGTGTAAACCAGAATATAAAATTATTTTTTTTAATTAAATAAAATTTGGGAAATTTTTTCAATTAATTTTTTCAAGGGGCCCATACAAAAAAGGGTAAAAAGTTTTTAAAGCAAAAAAATTTGTCAAAATTTTTATTGATTCATGAAGTTCAAAAAATTAAAAAAAAAATTTTTTGTTAAAACTTAAAAAAATTGGAAGTTTTTTTGGGAAAAGAGAGTAAAATTTGGGCCTATACCCGGTTCTCGTTTTATTTGTTGTCCAATTGTTCTGAGCACCCAAAATTTTTAACATAAAAGAAAGAAATTTTTTTATTGGAGGTTTATTGGGAATTTCAATTGTTCGGATTTGGATTAAAAAAAATTGAAAAAGGGTATCAAAAGGAATAAAAAAAACCCCAATAGGGGGAACCCTTAGAAGAAAAAAGAACCCAAAAAAAAGATTAAAAAAAAATCTTCAATAATCCCAAAAAAAAAGCGAAAAAAATAAAAAATTTTAAAAAAATGGGTTGCGGTTTTTTTTACGAATTTTTTTTAACTAATTTTATTTTGATAAATTTTTTTTAAAATTTTGATTATTTTAAAAGAAACCTTTAAAATTTTTTTGGGCCAAATTTTTCCATTTTTAAAAAGAAAATAAATGGAATTTTTTAAAAAACAAAACCTTAATAGGGGGAAAAACCTAAATTTCGATTTCCAAAAAAAAAAAAAATTGGGGGTTTTTGTAATTAATAAAGGTTTCTAAAGGTTTAAAAAAGTTTTCCCAAGACCCTTTAACCCTCTTTTTTAAATTTTTTAAACAAAAGACTTTTTTTTCAATTTTTACATATTTTAAAAATTAAAGCATGCGAAAACTTCCAAAATTTTATAAAATTTTCAGGAAAAAACAATTTGTTTTTTTTAAGATTTTTAAATTTTCAAATAAATAAAAAATTTATTTTTGTTTTTTAGGGAGTTTTTCCCCTCATGGGTTATATTTTTTCAGGTTTTTCAAAAACAAAATTTCAAACTTTGGAGAAAAACTTTAAATTTGGTTTAAAAGATTTTCTGTGCCAGTTAGAGTTTTTTAAATTTTTTTAATTTGGGCAAAATTGGCCTTGGGGAAAAGCCTTTCCCATAAATGTATTTTTTTTTTTAAAACCCCCAAACAACTTGGCAAAAAAAACTTTCAAAATACCTTTTTGTAAACCTTTCTTACGTTTTAAAAAACCCAAAGGGTTCATGGTACGAATATTATTTTTTATTTTGAATAAACTGGTTTTTTCTTTAAACGATTTTAACCATAAGGTCTTTTCTTTTTTTGGTTATAAAAATTGACCAAACAAAGCTGAATAATCAACAACTTAAAAATAATAAAAATTCGCCGAAATGCTTCCCTTTTAAACTTTTTTGGTTATGGGTGGAAAATTATAAAAACTGAAAAATTTTTCCATTTAAAATGGAATATATTAAATTTTAAATTTTTTGGTTTTTTTAAATTTAAAAGGGAAAAAAAAGTAAAAAAAATTTAAAAAAAAAATTTTTTTGGGGCCCCTTAAATTAAAATTAAAAAAAATTCGCTCCGTGGTTTCATGGAAAAACGAAAGAAGGGGGACAAAAACAAAAAAAAATCCACTAGATAAAAAATTATTTTTAAAAATTTTTTAGTTTTAATTTAAATATCCATAATTTTAAAAAATTTTTTTTTGGCCAATTTTAAAGATATTTTTAAAAAAATGGGGATTTTTGGAAAATTTTAAAACAAAGCTCTTTACTTTAAATTTAAAAAAGTTTTTTACAATTTTGAATATAGGGGTTTTTGAGTTATTGAAATTTTTAGGTTTTAATAGTTTTTTATTAATTTCAAAATAAAAACTTTTTATTTTCCAAAAAAGGTTAAAAAAATGGGGGGGTTTTTTTGACCAATAAAACGATTTGTAAAATTTAGTAAAAAACCTTTAAACAAAATCCTACAAATTAAATCCCCTTTTGAAATATTATTTAATTGGAAAGACTAGAAATTCAATGAAAAAAAACTTTTCCCTCCCGACCTTTTTATCAAGAAAAACCCCGAAATTTCCTACAGCATGGAACAGAGCGGTATGTATAATGTACACAGTGAGTACGGACTAATCCTCCTTGATGGTGCCATTTCCATAGTAATCAACGCAACTATTCCTACAGCATGGAACAGAGCGGTATGTATAATGTACACAGTGAGTACGACTAATCCCTCCTTGATGGTGCCATTTCCATAGTAACAACGCAACGCTTCCTACGGCATGGTACAGAGCGGTAATGTATACATTTACACAGTGAGTACGACTAATCCCTCCTTGATGGTGCCATTTCCATAGTAAACAACGCAAACTATTCCTACAGCATGGAACAGAGCGGTAATGTATAATGTACACAGTGAGTACGACTAATCCCTCCTTGATGGTGCCATTTCCATAGTAACAACGCAACTATTCCTACAGCATGGAAACAGAGCGGTATGTATAATGTACACAGTGAGTACGACTAATCCCTCCTTGATGGTGCCATTTCCATAGTAACAACGCAACTATTCCTACAGCATGGAACAGAGCGGTATGTATAATGTACACAGTGAGTACGACTAATCCCTCCTTGATGGTGCCATTTCCATAGTAACAACGCAACTATTCCTACAGCATGGAACAGAGCGGTATGTATAATGTACACAGTGAGTACGACTAATCCCCTCCTTGATGGTGCCATTTCCATAGTAACAACGCAACTATTCCTACAGCATGGAACAGAGCGGTATGTATAATGTACACAGTGAGTACGACTAATCCCTCCTTGATGGTGCCATTTCCATAGTAAACAACGCAACTATTCCTACAGCATGGTTACAGAGCGGTAATGTATAATGTACACCAGTGAGTACGACTAATCCCTCCTTGATGGTGCCATTTCCATAGTAACAACGCAACTATTCCTACAGCAATGGAACAGAGCGGTATGTATAATGTACACAGTGAGTACGACTAATCCCTCCTTGATGGTGCCATTTCCATAGTAACAACGCAACGCTATTCCTACAGCATGGTACAGAGCGGTATGTATAATTTGTACACAGTGAGTACGACTAATCCCTCCTTGATGGTGCCATTTCCATAGTAACAACGCAACTATTCCTACAGCATGGAACAGAGCGGTAATGTATAATGTACACAGTGAGTACGACTAATCCCTCCTTGATGGTGCCCATTTCCATAGTAAACAACGCAACTATTCCTACAGCATGGAACAGAGCGGTATGTATAATGTACACAGTGAGTACGACTAATCCTCCTTGAATGGTGCCATTTCCATAGTAAACAACGCAACTATTCCTACAGCATGGAACAGAGCGGTATGTATAATGTACACAGTGAGTACGACTAATCCCTCCTTGATGGTGCCATTTCCATAGTAACAACGCAACTATTCCTACAGCATGGAACAGAGCGGTATGTATAATCTACACAGTGAGTACGAACTAATCCCTCCTTGATGGTGCCATATTCCATAGTAACAACGCAAACTATTCCTACAGCATGGAACAGAGCCGGTATGTAATAATGTACACAGTGAGTACGGACTAATCCCTCCTTGATGGTGCCATTTCCATAGTAACAACGCAACGCTTCCTACGGCATGGTACAGAGCGGTATGTATAATTTACACAGTGAGTACGACTAATCCCTCCTTGATGGTGCCCATTTCCATAGTAACAACGCAACTATTCCTACAGCATGGAAACAGAGCGGTATGTATAATGTACACAGTGAGTACGACTAATCCCTCCTTGATGGTTGCCATTTCCATAGTAAACAACGCAACTATTCCTACAGCAATGGAACAGAGCGGTATGGTATAATGTACACAGTGAGTACGACTAATCCCTCCTTGATGGTGCCATTTCCATAGTAACAACGCAACTATTTCCTACAGCATGGAACAGAGCGGTATGTATAATGTACACAGTGAGTACGACTAATCCCTCCTTGATGGTGCCATTTCCATAGTAACAACGCAACTATTCCTACAGCATGGAACAGAGCGGTATGTATAAATGTACACAGTGAGTACGACTAATCCCTCCTTGATGGTGGTGCCATTTCCATAGTAACAACGCAACTATTCCCTACAGCATGGAACAGAAGCGGTATGTATAATGTACACAGTGAGTTACGACTAATCCCCTCCTTGATGGTGCCATTTCCATAGTAACAACGCAACTATTCCTACAGCATGGAACAGAGCGGTATGTATAATGTACACAGTGAGTACGACTAATCCCTCCTTGATGGTGCCATTTCCATAGTAACAACGCAACTATTCCTACAGCATGGAACAGAGCGGTATGTATAATTTTACACAGTGAGTACGACTAATCCCTCCTTGATGGTGCCATTTTCCATAGTAACAAACGCAACTATTCCTACAGCATGGAACAGAGCGGTATGTATAAATGTACACAGTGAGTACGACTAATCCCTCCTTTGATGGTGCCATTTCCATAGTAACAACGCAACTATTCCTACAGCATGGAACAGAGCGGTATGTTATAATGTATGTACACAGTGGTAGACATAACTCCCTCCTTGATGTGCCATTTCCAATAGAACAACGCACTATTCACCCTCCTGGCAACAGATGCGGTTTGTATAATGGTGCCATACGACTATCCATAGTTAACCATAGTAACGCAACTATATTCCCTACAGCATGGAACAGAGCGGTATGTATAATGTACACAGTGAGTACATACGACTATTCCCTCCTTGATGGTGCCAGGGTGCCATTTCCATAGTACAACGCAACTATTCCTACAGCATGGAACAGAGCGCGGTAATGTATAATGTACACAGTGAGTACGACTAATCCCTCCTTGAAATGGTGCCTTTTCCATAGTAAACAACGCAAACTAATTTCCTACAGCATTGGACAGAGCGGTATGTATAATTTACACAGTTGGAGTACGACTAATCCCTCCTTGATTGGTGCCATTTCCATAGTAACAAACGCAAACTATTCCTACAGCATGGAACAGAGCGGTATGTATAATGTACACAGTGAGTACGAACTAATCCCTCCTTGATGGTGCCATTTCCATAGTAACAACGCAACTATTCCTACAGCATGGAACAGAGCGGTATGTATAATGTACACAGTGAGTACGACTAATCCCTCCTTGATGGTGCCATTTCCATAGTAACAACGCAACGCTTCCCTACGGCATGGTACAGGAGCGGTATGTATAATTTACACAGTGAGTACGACTAATCCCTCCCTTGATGGTGCCATTTCCATAGTAACAACGCAACTATTCCTACAGCATGGAACAGAGCGGTATGTATAATGTACACAGTGAGTACGACTAATCCCTCCTTGATGGTGCCATTTCCATAGTAACAACGCAACTATTCCTACAGTATGGAACAGAGCGGTATGTATAATGTACACAGTGAGTACGACTAATCCCTCCTTAATGGTGCCCATTTCCATAGTAACAACGCAACTATTCCTACAGCATGGAACAGAGAGGTCGGTATGTATAATGTACACAGTGATTACGACTAATCCCTCCTTGATGGTGCCATTTCCATAGTAACAAACGCAACGCTTCCTACGGCATGGTAACAGAGCGGTATGTATAATTTACACAGTGAGTACGACTAATCCCTCCTTGATGGTGCCATTTCCATAGTAACAACGCAACTATTCCTACAGCATGGAACAGAGCGGTATGTATAATGTACACAGTGAGTACGACTAATCCCTCCTTGATGGTGCCATTTCCATAGTAACAACGCAACTATTCCTACAGCATGGAACAGAGCGGTATGTATAATGTACACAGTGAGTACGACTAATCCCTCCTTGATGGTGCCATTTCCATAGTAAACAACGCAACGCTTCCTACGGCATCGGTATGTATAATGTACACAGTGAGTACGACTAATCCCTCCTTGATGGTGCCATTACCATAGTAACAACGCAATGCTTCCTACGGCATGGTACAGAGCGGTATGTATAATTTACACAGTGAGTACGACTAATCCCTCCTTGATGGTGCCATTACCATAGTAACAACGCAATGCTTCCTACAGCATGGCACAGAGCAGTATGTATAATTTACAGTGAGTACGACTAATTCCCTCCTTGATGGTGCCATTACCATAGTAACAACGCAACTATTCCTACAGCATGGAACAGAGCGGTATGTATAATGTACACAGTGAGTACGACTAATCCCTCCTTGATGGTGCCATTACCATAGTAACAACGCAACTATTCCTACAGCATGGAACAGAGCGGTATGTATAATGTACACAGTGAGTACGACTAATCCCTCCTTGATGGTGCCATTTCCATAGTAACAACGCAACTATTCCTACAGCATGGAACAGAGCGGTATGTATAATGTACACAGTGAGTACGACTAATCCCTCCTTGATGGTGCCATTTCCATAGTAACAACGCAACTATTCCTACAGCATGGAACAGAGCGGTAATGTATAATGTACACAGTGAGTACGACTAATCCCTCCTTGATGGTGCCATTTCCATAGTAACAACGCAACTATTCCTACAGCATGGAACAGAGCGGGGTATGTATAATGTACACAGTGAGTACGACTAATCCCTCTTTGATGGTGCCATTTCCATAGTAACAACGCAACTATTCCTACAGCATGGAACAGAGCGGTATGTATAATGTACACAGTGAGTACGACTAATCCCTCCTTGATGGTGCCATTTCCATAGTAACAAACGCAACTATTCCTACAGCATGGAACAGAGCGGTATGTATAATGTACACAGTGAGTACGACGACTAATCCCTCCTTGATGGTGCCATTTCCATAGTAACAAACGCAAACTATTCCTACAGCATGGAACAGAGCGGTATGTATAATGTACACAGTGAGTACGACTAATCCCTCATTGATGGTGCCATTACCATAGTAACAACGCAACTATTCCTACAGCATGGAACAGAGCGGTAATGTATAATGTACACAGTGAGTACGACTAATCCCTCCTTGATGGTGCCATTTCCATAGTAACAACGCAACTATTCCTACAGCATGGAACAGAGCGGTATGTATAATGTACACAGTGAGTACGACTAATCCCTCCTTGATGGTTGCCATTAACCATAGTAACAAACGCAAACTATTCCTACAGCATGGAAACCAGAGCGGTATGTATAATGTACACAGTGAGTACGACTAATCCCTCTCCTTGATGGTGCCATTTCCATAGTAACAACGCAACTATTCCTACAGCATGGAACAGAGCGGTATGTATAATGTACACAGTGAGTACGACTAATCCCTCCTTGATGGTGGCCATTTCCATAGTAACAACGCAACGCAACGCTTCCTACGGCATGGTACAGAGCGGTATGTATAATTTACACAGTGAGTACGACTAATCCCTCCTTGATGGTGCCATTTCCATAGTAAACAACGCAACTATTCCTACAGCATGGAAACAGAGCGGTATGTATAATGTACACACAGTGAGTACTACTAATCCCTCCTTGATGGTGCCATTTCCATAGTAACAACGCAACGCTTTCTACGGCATGGTACAGAGCGGTATGTATAATTTACACAGTGAGTACGACTAATCCCTCCTTGATGGTGCCATTTCCATAGTAAACAACGCAACTATTCCTACAGCATGGAACAGAGCGGTATGTATAATGTACACAGTGAGTACGACTAATCCCTCCTTGATGGTGCCATTTCCATAGTAACAACGCAACTATTCCTACAGCATGGAACAGAGCGGTATGTATAATGTACACAGTGAGTACGACTAATCCCTCCCTTGATGGTGCCATTTCCATAGTAACAACGCAACGCTTCCTACGGCATGGTACAGAGTGGTATGTATAATTTACACAGTGAGTACGACTAATCCCTCCTTGATGGTCCCATTTCCATAGTAACAACGCAACTATTCCTACAGCATGGAACAGAGCG
Organism: Homalodisca vitripennis; assembly: GCF_021130785.1. NCBI lineage: Eukaryota > Metazoa > Arthropoda > Insecta > Hemiptera > Cicadellidae > Homalodisca > Homalodisca vitripennis. Next base: position 16,061 of record NW_025779111.1, on the reverse strand, counting down.
GTATGTATAATGTACACAGTGAAGTACGACTAATCTCGCCTTGATGGTGCCATTTCCATAGTAACAACGCAACGCTTCCTACGGCATCGGTATGTATAATGTACACAGAGAAAAGTTTTCTTTAAAGCTTGACAACCCACACTTTTAATGACGACGTAGAAGTAAATGACAAAACTTGAATAATGACCTCCCCTTTAAGTGCTCTTTTCGATAACTCTATTCATCACTATTGGAGTATGGGAAAAATGTATCTTATTGAAATATTAGGATGGGATTAAACACAACATATACAATATGATATGTATTTCAGTGTATTCTGTATACAAATCTAACTTTGTATAGTTTTATAGTATAACATTATACTATTGACAACCAGTTACCCGTGATGTACGTAATTTCATATCGGATGAAAGGGACGTAAGATACTTATACGATTTGGCATAATAGATAAATAACAGTATAATAAACAGGAATGGAACACTTATCTTAGTTGGTCACTGGAAGAGAGAAACACGTTTTATAAAATATCAATAAAAAAAATCAAATTTCGGCTGTAAGATTTTTAATGGACAGCTCGAACAATTTAAGTTGTGCTTGAAATATATTTTAGGTCAGAGTAAAGAAATCAGGAAATTGAAGTCCGTATTTTTAGTGAAAATTACTTTCGATGTAATACAATGGAGCCTAATGATAATTTTGAGTAGGAAAGTAGGCGTATTAAAGTTCATGTTATTTCAGTGTACATGATTAATAAAATAAAAAGTTAAAACAATTTTGACTGGGACTTATTTTAAGTTTTGGGGGTGTAGGACCATGTCTGGTTCAAATGAATTGTATTTCAGATGGGATTGTAGAGTTTGTCTTGCAGGCATTATACAAAGTACTTAAATACGTATTTATGTGAAGCCTATTTCAGTTAAAAATTTCCGTCTCTTTATAATCTATTTACAGTGGAAGGTATTTCCAGTACAGTACTGTAGCGTTTTCAAAGCTACATTGGTTAATTTTTTTATTGAAACTTAAAATGAACTTTTGGGAAAGAAATATTGGGATTTAATTTTAATTAGATTGTGAGAAGTTAGGTTAAAAACGAATATGTAATCCTTTGGCAAGTTTAGTGCTGGTGACTTTAAATTATTAGGAAGGCGGTTCACTGCCTTGAATTTGATCAAAGCTTGTCTTGTGTACTGCAGTTTCGTCAGATCTGAGAGGGCTATTGTTTCTCAAGTTGGATACGGCTGGGCCAATGAGAGAACGCCGCGATGAATGTCCATCAGAAGGGGAGGAAAGGGAACTATAAAAACTGCCAGCTCATAATTTTCGGCCTTCTTTTGGTAATTATCGTGAACTTAGTTGATTACAGTGCGCGCCGTGTTTCTAAATTACTTTTCCACGAGGGATTTTGAGGTAAGCACCAAATTTATTGTACGTTATATTGAAATAGTCTTCCAGATCTGATAATAAATTAATTTTGTTGTCTTTTTTATAGAAAAAAATTAAATTTATAGAAACTACAGAGCAATCTGCATAAACTGGATTTCTTGATGAACAATATAGCACGTTTAGTTAAAATTGAAACTTCGTTAATAACTTTGGATTGGATTTTTTGGAAATTTAGTAATTTATTAATATTTAATTTGAACTGTTTTTTAATTGTGAATTATTGAAAACTTATTGATTAATTGAACTTGAATTGAATTGATGTATTTTAGTTATTTCCAAGTGATATTTGAATTTTATTTGAAAAACTTTATTATTTTATTTCAGGAGAGAGCTCTGATTTTTAGTTTGATATATTTGACTGAAATTTATATTTCCTTGCCAAAGGACCTTTTTTTACTATTATTAAACGGTTTTGTCAATTCTTTGGTGAATATAGAGACTGATGGAATTCTGAAACATAGAATTATTTAATTTGACATTTTAAATAAATACATTATTTTTATTTAGAACTCTGAATTTTATTTTAGACAAACCAGATAATATTTAATATTTAAAAATTTAGTAATAACTTTTACTGAATATTCACTCAAAGCTTAATAATAAAAATTAATTTTATATCGTCTTGGATGTCTGACTGATAATTTTATTCATAATATTCTGGTATATTAATATCTATAATCCAAGTCGTTATAAGTACTATATCGTTTGAGTTAATAGCCCTGAGAAAAATAAAAATATCTCTCAGCAAGACAGGATGCAATCTTCTCCATTACTAAGTTTTAATTAAAGTTGTATATGTTAGATTCGGGATCCTCATTACTATCATCACACACGTAACTGTCTAGATTTCAAATGGGATAATTGTATTCTGAATAATAACTGGTAGAGTTTCTATTGTTTATTTTATATTAAAGGAATTACAATCTCTAAAACTAACTAACTAAAACTCCACTCTATATGTACAGTGAGTTACGAAATAACGTAACAAAACTTTAGGTATAGTTCTTTGATACAAAATAATAAAGATTGTATAAACACGTAGGCCAATCCAAAAATGTTTTCATTTTCAAACGAATGCGTTTTTGCATTTTTTTGTAAATGTCATGACTCAAATTTAGGGTATGTTGTGATAACTCAACTTTAGATTTATTATTGTCTTATTAAAGATTAAATATTTAATGCTTAATCCTAATCTAATAATATTATAGATTCGAAAGTCCCTTTGTTCATTTTGCTTTCACGCGTAAACTACTCAACCCGATTAGTACAGAAATCTTACATGGTCATTCTTACGACCCCTAGTATGAATATAGGATCATTCTTATTTTGAAAATCCCTCTGGGCAACGCCCCCACTGGTCTTTACAGTATGAAAAACCCCATCTTGGCCCCTAAAGATGCAAACTATTAATTGAAAGAGCATATAATTATAATCAAACTGTTCTGTGTAAGCATTACTGTATGAGAGCACAACCATGTGTTTAATTAATTGAACCACTATTTAAAAAATGTTTATATTTATAATGTGGAAAGTATAATAAGTAACCACTGTTTATGAAACCTATGTTAGTTTTATTTGACAGAAGTAGGCTTTTCATAGCACTTCACTGCTGTGAGCTGTGAATATATTCAACATATACAGGGTGTCAATTAAGTCTGGAACAGCTTTTTTAACTTTTGAACCATAATAGAAAGAAATAACAAAGTTCACCACGTGCTATACTGGTGATAGTAATGCACACATCTGCCCAATTACCGACCGGATAATCCCTTTGGGGGACGGTCCACAAGGAATCAAACAAAATTCTTAAATAGCAGCATAGGTCAAGTTTGGTATAAAAATTAAAGGTCTTACTTAGCAGAGCACAATGCCCGCAAAACCGAACTTCAAAAAGGTGGGATTCATTCAGTAGTTATAGCTATTTGAATTTTAAAAACAACTTGAACAATGTAAATTATTAAGTATTACAAGTTAAACACCAATTTTTTAAGTACCTGTGATCAAAGTAAGTGTTTCAAACTTGACCTATGCTGCTAATTTAAGAAATTTTGTCTGACTCCTTGTTGGACCGTCCCCCAAAGGGATTATCTGGTCGGTAATTGGGCAGATATGTGCGTTACTATCACCAGTAAGCACGTGTGAACTTTGGTATTTTTTTATATTGTGGTTTAAAAATTAAAAAAGATGTTTCCAGACTTAATTGACACCCTGTATATTTCATAACAATTTCATAATATATAATAATTTTTGATCGGGAGAAAAAAAGCTAAATCAACTATGGAACCAAAAACAATAATATCGGAGTAGTAACTACAATGGTTCATAAATATAACACTTTTTAACAACACATTTTCTTGATTGTGAGAAGAAAGGAAACATTGGCTTTGTAAATATAATTTCACTAAGACCAGAAGTGCTTCTACAGACCCACGAAACTGCGTTGCGAATCCACGGGAAAATGCTAGTTTGCAAGGAAAAATTGTTAACTGCAGCAACAAAGGCAACTGAGAGTCTGATGCTGGGTTAGAAGATATAACTGTGACCCTCCTCACTCAACAGCACAGGATATAATCGTCTCTTTCACCACAAAGTTTTAATTAAAAACCGAGAAAATTGAATGCACACATTAATGTTATTAGTGTTTTGTATTTTACACTAAATATGTAGAAACCAGTTTCTTACTTTATGATTGTAGCGAAAGAAATGTCACATATTAATTGTCTATATTAAAAACAATGTAATTAACGGCTTTTAATATAGCCCATATTTCTTATTTTTCATGTAAGTATTCCAATATTGGTTTTTTCTCTCTCTATCCTAAGTATATTAGAAGTAAACACAGAAATCAAATTGTTAACAGCAGCCGTCGAGTAACAGGCTCTCGCTGACGCTTAGCCAATTATTTCAACAGTGTGACAATACAGATAAGACCCACATAAATCTCTAGGATTCTGGAGTTTATTAAAGAAACTGTTATTTTGGATTTATCCTAAAAATAGGTGATCTTAACATGAATACACCTCACCAAAACCTTAAATATTAGTTTTTTCACACCAACTTTAATAAATAATTTGATATACGGGAATCTTAATACTAATATTGTCTTATTATTATGATTTTATAAAATTTATTCTGAATATTAGATTTCCAGAGTTTATTCAAGGATTATTTCATTACGTTTAAGAAGACTATACTTAAACTAACTTAAAATACAGTAACAACCGATTTTTGAACCCTGTTCCAAACATACATTATTATTCAGTATGTTTCAAACCACCCGTCTCAAATGTCTGTGGTCAAAAGGCTGACTGCAGAAGTTTTCGTTTATCAGTTTCCCCAATAAATCAACCGCAAAGAACTCCTTTAAACAAATTGCAACTTTGTAAGAACACAGAGTGTCCCAAAACTATAGGATCTCGTGTTCAAATTTCAAAAATCTTTACCCATTATAAAACATTTTGACGACGGAAAAACTTAATTAGCTCTATTTGTATAAAAATGAATGTCCTGCAGTATATAGTTATTATTGCTACTACTTTGTTTACAACCCAACACGTTACTTCACAACACGAACCTTTTTATTTATAGCATGCATGGCCGTATTAAAAAAAATTAAAATACAAAACATTCCTCACTAGCCAAAAATTTCAAATAGTAAGGGGTAGCTTTTGCCACATAAAATCAACAAAAACATTTAACACGAGTGACCTGAAACACCCTGCACAGTGCACAAATAAATTATTCCATAGTTGGTATATGGAGTACGCCCATATGAGGCGATAGCAATGAGGTCTTTAACTTTAATTAAAATTTGTAGTAAAGGAGAAGATTGCATGTCGCGCTGTGACGTGGAGAAGGGCACAGTTAAATCTTCACAGTGCTCTGTGTAAATCTTGGGTAGAACTCCATGTTTAGTTACGTAACACTGTGGGCTTTGGTAGCTCTTAAATAGTTTTACATTGGTGGACGTTAATTTATTATATTTGGGTCATAGTGATTCAGTAATAAATAGGAACTAAATTACTTCAATGCGATATGGAGTTTATGTACTACTGTAATAAATTATTTTCTCTACACCAAACACGATGATTTACCCTACTTCACAATCAAAAACAGGTGACCCACGTACGCCCTTTACTGTAAGTTTTATTAATATGGGTTGAATTTTTATCTGTACGAATGGACAATTTTTATTAGTTAGGAATTTTTGTAAGAATAACAATTTTAGTTTTTAAAATTATAATGCATTCAATATGGTTTCCATTATGAATATTAACTACCTGCTTGTATTCATATGTCCTGAAACATTTATTATAAGATTTTTTTATTAAGTTTACACTCCATTAAGTTACACTTCAAACTATATTTTAATGCAACACTCCAATTCCCGCTTTGTGGGGCAACTCGGTTTACTGCGTCTGATTGTGTTCTCAATCTTCTGCTCCGGCAGCCAAAAATATATTATAACCTTACAACCTGGTGCAGCCAATATCTTGATCCTCGTTTGTGGGCCTATTGATTCCCTTATATCCGCACATTAGATTTCAGAGTGTATGACACTTAAGACATTTTAACTGTTGATATTAAACGTATGGTTTATATTCCTAGTAATAGAAACTAACCACATAAATAGACACTTTACACCAGCACGTTTTGTACAATTTTGTATAATATATAAAAATGAAACACATCTGTCTATTTTTAAAACTTAGTTTCATTTTTCACTACTTAAAACAATTTTTTTTCAAAAATTAATTTATTTTAGAGGAAAGCATTTACTACATTGCAGTATATGTATAACTGTAACCCTCTTAACATTGATAATCGAAGGAGAAAATGTAATTAAAAAAAAAGTTTTTTAATGATATCAAACGTACTTTTTACATGCATATTTTTTACATAATTACACCTTGTACTAATGTTAGTTACATTAATTTTAGCAATAAATAATTCTTATAATAATAAACAAGTTAAAAATAATTTATAGATATGGTACGTATTTCTTCTTACAATAAAAGTACAGCAATTATTTTGTTTGAAAATGAGTAAAAAATGGGAGTCTTAGATTGAATTTTAAAACATTATTAGAAATATAATTGAACATTATATAACTTCATAGAGTGCAAAATTCCTTCTTATAACCATTGCGAGTGACCTTTTGCCTGCCTGCACTTTGAGAGACAAAGTTGCTTGTGGGGTTATCTGTGCTGGGTTGTTTAACTGTAATGATATGTCCAAAAAGAATGGAAGCTAATGTGATGGGTCGTAAACCTGAATCGTTAGATATTATTATGTCTTGTGTATTGTTTCTTCTTGAATATTTTAATTATGGAATGAACAGGAAAAGAGAAATGGCTCAGTTCCTCAGTTCCGCAAATTCCTTAATAGTTTAGAGATTATATAAATATAATAACTATATAAATTTAAAGATTTTTAATTTATATGGACCATTTTATATAAAGTATCAGATTTATAAACAGGAAGGGCAATTAGATCGTTTTTTATATAACGTATATCAAATGTGTTCAATAATTCTATTGGTTAAAAATGATAAGTTCCAATTATGAAACATAAACAGGTGTAGTACTAAATGTTCACAACAATATTAACCTAGTAGGCCCAATCTAAATGCTGTAATATACTGTAATTGAGCGATGTTATTAGCTTTAGCAAGTCGCTAAATTAAATCAACCAAACTCCAGAGTCATTCTGATTCACTTTGTTACAATAACTGAGCCATTTTACTACCTTAAACAGGTCTCTCACATGATTAAAGTAACTGCTAGGTTATTCTTAGCCATTCTAAACTGAGCCATTGAATAAGCTAAAGTGAATTCACTCGATTATTAATCTAAGTTGCTGGGTGACGCTAATTCACTGAATTACCATAACTGAACCATTATAATTATTAGCTTAAACAAGCCGCTCATTTTATTAACCTATCTACTGGGTCATTCTGGACGCGTTGTTTGTTAAATAATAAATTAATGTATCAAGATTAATTTATTGTTTGATGTATACAAAGATTTGTTTCACTGCAATTTTTCCAATCTTAGATTTGGCAGACAAAGTTGAGGGAGGTATTAGTTGTTACTTCAAATTTTGTACCTATACTCTTTTTACAATGAGAAATACCTTAGAGCAGTGATATAAAATTGGAAATATTCTATGGTTCACAAAATAAGTCTGATAATCCAATTACAAAATGCATCTTAAACAGTAATCAAACAGTTTAAATGTGGAATATCATGAAAATGTAGAAATGACTTAAATTTTTCTTGCATACGTCTCCATATGAATAACACCATAAGTTTCATTATAGTTACAAATCGGCTCAATAAGTCAATAAGCATGAATTTAGAAGAAGTGGACCTTTGAAATGGGTGTGCCACGTTCCTACGAAAGTAATTTTTATACTGTACTGAAGGTCTTTACCATATCCACGAAAGAGCATGTATAAACCTATTTTTGAGCCTCCTCCGGAAAATCATTTATATTATAGGAGCTAGTAGACTAAATTCATTTTTTAAACCACTCATGGAGATACAAACATTTTTATTGTTTGGTTTTCTTATTCCACAGCTATGAATTTTGTTTTCTGTTCATAATTTATTTCGCCGGTTTTACTCCACCGAGTATTAAAAAAATGCATGTCCCTGTGTATATATGCTGTTTTTTAACCATAAAAGTTAACAGTAACAATTTAATTTCACTAATCCAAGTAGTTAAAAAATTCTGAATTAAGGAAAGTTTAATCTTATATGAACTCTAACCTTAAGGTTCTAACAGCAAGTTTTCTTATATGATGAGAAAAAATGTATTAATTCCAAAAGTTTCAACAAATATTTAGATAAATACAAATATTTGTTACAATTTCATTTACCTCTAAATGTTTTTTAGTTTCGTAAAAAGCAACCGTACAATATCCCAACCAGTAATAATTTTGTAAGTAAACAAACACAATATTTTAGCTAACCTACTGAATGTAGTTAGTTAAGTAATTCTTGGTCCTCTCGTTAAACTTCTATAATTTGGATCTCAGAGCTTTTAAGCAGATTAGCACAAGGGAAATTAGATTTTCTCAGATGAATGGTTCAATTACACTTCTATCTCCGTAATTTTGACGACGAAATATTGGTTTTATAACAACTGCTATTAATTATGCGATTACAATTTGGACTACAGAAGATCTTCAACTAAATGTTCAACGAGTATTAATCTCTGTAATTCCGCTTATTCGTATCGTACATTTTACAGATGGCTTAGAAAAAAAATACTGGCATGTGATAGTGCAATTGTATATGCATATATTTGATAGTTAACACTTATCTACAAACGGTATTTGTATTCGTAGTTAAAATTACTTGATTTCCACTGATGTTATGTCCTTTTCAAAATTCCTAAAGACAAGGTAAATTAATATAAATAAAAGAAATGTTTTAAATTCCCACGAAAAATTTAGTAAGTACTGAAAGAATAGTATCATTTTACTACGTTCCATAGTAAAACTGGGCCTTGAAGACGAAGGATGTAGCATTTTTATTCGATTTTTTGTGGAACCTTAGACTGTCTAAGGGAGTGATACGTTTGTTGCTGAACAAACTATTTAATTTTTTTGGAGTGAATATATTTTATTTGTAAAATTACGTGTAGTTTTATCATTGGAATTTAATGCTGTGTTAACTTTATTCATACATCATTAAAACATGTTAACTTAAGCGATAAACCTCATAACACTTACTCTGTAAAAATTATCATTTACTCACGTCCCGGATTTCTAATGGTCCCGATTCCAATATCCGCCCTGAAAAATCCTGTACCTTATAGAAAACATTTCATTTTTTTTTTATAAAAATGAATAGATATCTTAAAAGGGAAGTTATTCTAATATATTATTAAAACGAAGCTAACTAAGTACAACATTAATCATTGACGCAATGAGATATTAAGTTGAGCTCACTAAAAATTAAGTTATTTATTTTTCCCAGTTCACATTAAGTTTTTTACAGTAATTTTTACTTGACATTTTTGTTACATTTTTCTGTTTATTATTAACAGTGCTATTTCCCAAAAACCATTAATTGCAAATAGGTTTGAAAATGTGGTGAACTTTCAAGCCCGTTGTTAAAATACCATTTCAGTAACTTATAAGATCTTGATTTGAAGAATCTACTTCTTAATTTATTAAAAATGAATTCTTATTACATCCAAACACTTCATTATTATAAATAAATAATATTTTTGGAATGAAAACAAACAAGGCAACCAGCACGGATAAGAAGCTAATTCATGAGTATTTTTTAAAATTATGGTGCATAATCCGAAAAGAATGTTATCTCCTTCCGCTTCTATTGTTTTATTATTACCATTGACATTTAATAGCACCTACCAAAAACAATTCCAGTAGATATATAACCATCAGCGCTAAAATTGTTTTAACAAAAATAAACCGGAAATATAAACAAACTCGGGGGGGGTAAATTTTATAATTTTTTAAATTAATTCAAAATATCGGTACGGAATTGACAACCCGCTCCCCCACCTCCCCCCAAACCCACCCTCTCCCCCTCCCCCACTCAAACCCCCAGCCCACTCTCCTCCTTACCCGACCACCTGCCTCCCATCCCACGCTTATCAACTCCCCTCAATCAAACCCCCAACCCAACCACCTACGCATCCCCCCCCTGAACCCCGCCCCCTACGCCTCCCCCATCCCCCTACACCTCTCCCCCAGTAAAACCCCACCCCACACCCCACCGTCCAAAACACAAACCAATCCAACACCCACAAACCCCATTCCTTAACCCATTGGCAATAAATTTTAGCCACGCATTAACTGATATACAGATTAATGTTGCAGTAAGGTAATCACACCCCCCTAATCAATAGTAGAACTAGTAAACGTCGGTACGTAATGGAGGCGCGGTGATCATTATATACGCTGTAAAGGTGAAATAGCCACCTTACAGATACGACCCCCAGATCATTAGAAACCTTCTGTCATTTATTTTTTTCCGTTAATCAAATAAAAATACTCTGTATGTCCAGACCTCTATTAAAACGTTTTACTTATAGCTTGTTAAAAATGCACGTGTTTGAGGATTGCCTCAGTTGGAGGATTCAATTGTTTAGTATATATTGCGAGGTATTAATATAGTGTAATTTTAGAAACTGTTTAATTACAATTGTCCAACTTTTTGAATGTGGGTTTAACTTCATATATTTCTTTAACACAGTGGTGAGAAATTGACAAACATGTATTCCATTTAATAAAACCAAAAGGCCTATGGATTATACCGGTTTATGAGCGTCTTAAGAAAAAGCTTACAGAAAGTTATTAGTATGACATTGGGCTACAAAATGTCCGAATATATTTATAGGTTTAATGAATAATGTCATCTTTACTGAGCAAGCTAGAAGGGCAAAGGGATTTTTTATTGTGTATTGGTTCACTGGAATGGAAGGAAACAATGGGAATCTTATGTATGGATGGTAATTGAAAATTATTTTATTAATGCACTTGCCTTGATATATTATCCGAATATAAGTAAACCTTTCCAGAATCTTATAGCCCTTCAGAACAGAAGGAAAACCTTCTGCAATTGATAAATTTATATATATAATAGTAGCAGTATATATATATATATATATATATATATATCATATATTATATATATAGTATATATATATATAATATATAAATAAAACACACACACACACACACAGACGAGGTTTTTAAAATAAATGACGTTTTGATAACCATTAGGATGAGGTTTTTTTGCAGAACCACAAGTTGAAATCGTTTTTTATTTAACCATTGCATGCAAGAATCTGTATAAGGTTCGCGTTAAGATAAACTTTAATTAATTTTATGTTCATAATATCAGAAAATAGTAATATTAGGGAGTTTTGGCACAGTTCTTTCCCAACTGTTTACAAAAGTGTAGCACGAGTTATTGTCTTATTGTGTGTTTTGCTATACATGGGGTGGTACATAAAAGTCCTTGCCAACGGGTAAAATTAATATTTTCTGAAACGATACACAGATAAAGAAACTAAGATTTGGCTACAATCAATATCCTACACCTAAAAAAATCTAACTTTTTGAAGGAAACTATCAGTTTTCCTGTAAATATCATCGGGGACGGTTCCCGCATGGAGTCCAGAAGGAAAAGTCCTAACTGTAGCGACCCAAAGATAGAGATTTCTAATTGGTACTGTTATCAGGTTTTCCCCGTTTATCAATATATTAGGGACTCCAAATTTGGTGAAACCCTTGAGGATACCTAATGTCATAGATTCACGTTCTGTACACAACTGACAAAGCATAATCGTAGTAGTGTTAGCTGCAGTATTCGTTTGGTTGCACGTTTTGCCTTTACTGGGGTTATGGCTACTAATTAAAATGTAAACCAAGTCAAATCTTTGAACGCAGCCGCCCATTTTGTAACTGGATCAATCTTTTTTAGAGTGCGGTTTTGTGCGGCATTAAACTCTGCTAGATAAGCCCTTTAAAAATGATGGTCCCCATATTGGGACCCGTTAAATTGCGCTCATATTTGAAGATTTCCTTCCTGAACGCCTTGCGGGGGGAAACGTCCACCGATGATATTACAAGAAAACTGATAGTTCCGTTTCAAAAAAGAAGATTTTTTAGGTTATAGTATTGATGTACAAAAATCTTAGTTTTCTTTATCTGTTTTATTCGTTCAGAAAAATAATTATACCCGTGCAGGACTTTAATGTTACAACCCCCTGTAAACACGATCAACCTTTTCGAATTAATTTATATCTTACAAGGTTTATTAATGGCAACTTCCATACTTTTTATTTTAATTTTTTAAATACCCTATAACGAGCCCTACTAACCCTGTATTTCCGAATTAAACTGGAACACATGTGGTCTATTGGGAATCACCATTCCGACCCAGAATGTTTTTACGGGCTGTGTGGCGAATACGTGAAAGGTTTCCTATGCTGACCAGGAGTCTGGTATGAGTATTTATTTAACATTGTTTTACCGTTTGACAACCACCTTGCTTGAACCGACTAAAGGGCAGATTGTTTATTTATAAATCTCAAAGAAGGTACGTCCCACTAAGGCAACGGATACTTGTGTAAGATAAAATTTTTTCAAAAACATTTATTTACCTATGAAAATGATACCTTTAAGTAATATGGAAGTGTTACTCAATGCATATAGGAACCATGGTGTTTATACTATGTTAAATGTAACAGTTTTGTTAAATAGCCTCCAAAATGAAAAATTTACTGATTAAAAATATGGCATAAATACAATATAGAATTTACACCACCCCTTTCTATTTTATTGAAGAGGCTTTTCCTGGTATCCCTCTATCTATATAGCTTCCCTAAAAATATATATTAAATTATCAGAGTCCCAACCCCCCACAAGAGAGAGAGAGTGGTGTGACCCGAGCATCCCTAGTATCAAATTTTTCTTTTTTATCCAGTCTTTGCTTTTTATACGCCAATTGTGTCCCCATATTTTCCACACCAATACCGAGCGTGTTAGTAAACAAAATAACAACAATAACAAAATTAGTAAACCTGTAAGAGCACTTCCTTATTTCGAATGAATTGTCTCCCCGTCGCCATCGTTTGCATGTGTGATCGAAAAACTTATATTTCAAGAAGAATTAACCCTGATCCAAAAAACGTCTACTTTCGGAAATTACGTGGTAATTTTCCCGGTTATCAGAAGTTGCATTTGATCCCTTTATATCTCGCTCTCCATCAAAACGTCTAAAAAAAACACTTATATAGGTGTAACGAAGAGTACTTTCATCAAGAAGCGTACATTTTGGGGGCCTACGAGGTAGAGTGAAAAATTCCAAAGTTCGGTTGTGCCTTACCCGAAAAAAATTATTAATGACATGGAAAATTGGACCAAGTTTAATTGGAAAGTCGGAGGTATATTTTAAACGTGGGCGTCATTACCGTGTGGTCCAGGACTTAAAATTTGAGGGTTTATTCAGTAGGCTTTGTAGGTTCATGCTTAATATATCTGATAACTATTATTCACATTAACATGTAGGAGGTGAAATCCCGTTTATGTTTATTTTTTGTTTTTGTGAATGTCATATGAAATAATTAAAAAAATATATTTTATAGTAAGAAACTAGTTAAATTTTGATTTGATTTTGGGACTATAAAAACATTGTGCTTTCAGAGAATGTTTTCAAATACAGGCAATTTTACAACTACTGTGACAACCAGACTAATACGTAGTGTGTAACCCACGCCAGCCTTCTAAAACTCAGCAGCAACAGAATATAAACTCTCATCTTTTAACCTCACTACTCCAAGTTATTAATTAAAAACCAAGGAAATTGAACTGCACATGTTTATTACCGTTTGTTTTGTTTCTTCCAAATATTTCCCACCCTAAGATAAACAGAAACTACGTCATTGTACCCATGGTTGTGAAAAATGTACATATTTTTATGGTATTAATTAATCCCTCACCTGCTATAATTATTTTAAACGAACCAACTGTCGCAAAGACAGGGTATTAACTTGATAAAACTGTAAGATTTTGTTGACTTTTTCCCATACTTATGTGTCATTATGTCCAAACAAACATGTTTATATATATACAGCTACCTGAGATTAAGAGAACTCGTTTCTACAGATTAGAAGTAGAGCAGGGCAAATTTTCATTAGATTTATAATATTGAAACGTTCAAATTAAATACATTTAATTGAAAAGGATTATTTTAATTATTAGTAGTAAACTTGAAAATGGTTGGGAAAGAAACGTGATGGGATGAATATTCCAACAAATACACCCCACACCACAACCCATCACCAACAAAAGATTTACAAACACACACAAAACAATACCCAGTGTTTATCTGAAAATTAACAAACAAGTTAAGAAAAAATTATAAATCCTATGAAAATAAGTAAACAACAGTTTTAAATTTATTAAAAATCTATGACCCCATGAGGAGTGCTCGCCTGAGCCTAAACCCCCCACCCCCCCCACCCCCGTAAACAACCACAGCCCCTCCCCCGACCACCTACCAAATCCTCCCCCTCGCGACACGCCCGAAAACACATCCACAATTAGCACACTCTAAGCCAAATATAACCAAATTTAAATATATTATTATGATTCTTTCTGATTCGCTTTAACAACCAAACATAAAAATTTGTTCTTCAATGTCCTTTATAAACAAATACCAAACAAAAAAACCTGAATCCATTTATTCCTTTTTTTTCTCACTTTGGGTCTGGAAGTCAAGAATGAAAAACGTATATATAATAGTTTATAGGATATTTTTAGTTATCATATTTTATCTTTTGCCTTTGTTTTCCCCCCTTTCCCCTCTGTTTTTTCCCCCAGATCACAGAATAAAAAGTTATATAGCACATTGATTGATTCAGTAAGCACTGCCTGCTTGTGGTCATAAAAAAATAAAAAAAGGCGTTTCTACATTCACCAAACCAATTGGTAAAAATATTTTTATTTATATAATTTTCCATCCAGGCCTAAGACGAACATTTTGATGTTTTTTTTTTTATTTTCCATAATTGAATTTTCTGCTTTCTTTTCTGTGTTTGGCTCCTGATCAAGAATTACGAGTATTACATATAATATAATACAGGTTTTATGTTTAATCGTTATATTATGGCACTAATAATCCATTAATTTAGTTCAGAACCTTTAAACTTAGTTTAAATGACGGTTATATGATACATATGACCAATAACGAAAATTAAAACAATACATTACAACATTTGTGTCCCTCTTACTGAGGCCTTCAAACTCATATACATATACATATATATATCTCTGTATATATATATACTATAATATATATATATATATATTATATATATATAATGAATGTTTTGTGTGTTTGTCCTTTATGGAAATCGCAAAAATACTTAGGACAGACCATTATGAAAATTTTATGTTTACGTATTATTTATCCACGGAAGCAGGTTTATAAGCTATGACCCATTGATGTAACCCACCACCAAGCGGCGCTGCATAAGATAAAAAGGTTTAAATACGCCTGCAAACTATAAAACTGCAATTACGAGCCATTTAACGTATATTTTAACATAAGCCAAACACTATTTAGAAGGCGCTAAGTATGTATATGTATATTTGTCTTTTAATATATTTTTTCTGACGCCAACGTATAAAAATATACCTCCGACATTTCCAATTAAACTTGGTCATTTTCCTGTCATCTAATAGAAAAATTTATTTATTTCGTTTTTTTTTAATTTTTTTAGTGTACCCTCCACAAAACCTTGCTTAAACTTATCTACCGTTATTAAGTTCATTGAAAAGATGTCTTCTAGATCTGAATATTTATCTTCCACTCCTTAAAGTGGAAGAATGTATGTCCTACGTAGTTTTTTTAGTACATCGTATCCAACGTTGAATGACAGGTGGATTAGGATCCTAACACCTAACTTAGCCTATTGAGAATGTAAGGCACAACCGTAACTCTTTGGAATTTTTCTCACTCTACCTAGTAGAGACCCAAAATCTACGCTTTCTTGATGGAACGTACTCTTCGTACACCTAATAATGTGTTTTTTTTGACGTTTTGGATGGGAGTTAAAGGACAAAT